>NW_027139794.1:12500-20000 GCF_035084215.1 Heptranchias perlo | reverse complement strand
GGGTTGGTTGGCCGGAAGGGAGCTGCTTGCATTGGGGTGTTATCCTGACTTTGTTTCGCTGGTGAGAGTAGGCAGCGGCAGGCAGGCAAGCGGAATGTCGTGTGGGGTGCAGTGAGAGGTTGTAATGACGCTGCTTTGCAGCTGACCATGTGCCCTGATTTGTGACGCCCGTTTGGAGGCTGATATCTCAGGAAGGCCGAGGCCGATTTCCTCCGGGTATGGCTCGTTGCGTGCGGCAGGAGGAGGCGCAGCGTACGGTACCGAGCACTGGGAGGTGCGGTGCTGCCCGCCGGAGGTACAGCGAAAGGCTGCAAACCACTTTCCGCCGCCTCCCTCCGCGGGCGTGAGACCGACGGTCGTCCGGTTTGGTTCCGCGGCTAGAGCAGGACGAGGGGCAGCGAACGGTACCGGAACGAACCCGGTCGCACACCGGGAAGTCGACTAGCGGGCCGCCGAAAGCGAGCTCGGTGCCCCGGTTTGTCCGTCCCACCCGGAGGCCCATATCTCCGGAAGGCACAGGCCGATTTCCACCGGGTATGTCTCGTTGTGTGCGGCCGGACCAGGCGCAGCGGACGGTGCCGAGCACTCGGAGGTCGGGCGCTGCCCGCCGGAGGTACAGCGAAAGGCTGCAAACCACTTTCCGCCGCCTCCCTCCGCGGGCGTGAGACCGACGGTCGTCCGGTTTGGTTCCGCGGCTAGAGCAGGACGAGGGGCAGCGAACGGTACCGGAACGAACCCGGTCGCACACCGGGAAGTCGACTAGCGGGCCGCCGAAAGCGAGCTCGGTGCCCCGGTTTGTCCGTCCCACCCGGAGGCCCATATCTCCGGAAGGCACAGGCCGATTTCCACCGGGTATGGCTCGTTGTGTGCGGCAGGACCAGGCGCAGCGGACGGTACCGAGCACTCGGAGGTCGGGCGCTGCCCGCCGGAGGTACAGCGAAAGGCTGCAAACCACTTTCCGCCGCCTCCCTCCGCGGGCGTGAGACCGACGGTCGTCGGGTTTGTTTCCGCGGCTAGAGCAGGACGAGGGGCAGCGAACGGTACCGGAACGAACCCGGTCGCACACCGGGAAGTCGACCAGCGGGCCGCCGAAAGCGTGCTCGGGTCCCCGGTTTGTCTGTCCCACCCGGAGGCTGATATCTGAGGAAGTCCGAGGCCGATCTCCTCCGGCTAACTCGGCGGGCAATGTGTCCCCCCCCTACCCCCCACCATCTTCGGCTGATTACCGTGGCTGGACCGGATCAAGGAGCAACGGAACCGTGCCAGAACGACGTCGGTCGGACGGCGTGAACTGATAGTGCCGAGGCCGGAAACCGAGCCGGAAATGTGCACCGATTTATTGGTCCCACTCGCAGGCCCATATCTCCGGAAGGCCGAGGCCGATTTCCTCCGGGTATGGTTCGCTGCGTGCAGCCGGAAGGGGAGCAGCGGACGGCACTGAGCAGCCGGAGGTGCGGCGCTGCCCGCCGGAGCTGCAAGCGAAAGGCTGCGCACCGCTTTCCGCTGGTTAACTCGGCAGGCCGTCAGGCCGACCGACTCCGCTTCAGCACGGGAGCTAGAGTCGGGCAAGGGGCACCGAAGGGTACCGGAAGGATCACGTTCGGACACCGGGAAGTCGAGTGCCGGGCCGCCGAAAGCGAGCTCGGGGCCCCGGTTTGTCCGTCCCACCCGGAGGCCCATATCTCGAGAAGGCACAGGCCGATTTCCTCCGGGTTTGGCTCGCTGCGTGCGGCCGGACGAGGTGCAGCGAACGGTACCGAGCACTCGGAGGTGCGGCGCTGCCCGCCGGAGGTACAGCGAAAGGCTGCAAACCGCTTTCCGCCTCCTCTCCCCTCGGGCGTGAGACCGACGGTCGTCTGGTTTGCTTCCGCGGCAAGAGCAGGACGAGGGGCACCGAGCGGTACCAGAACGAACCCGGTCGCACACCGGGATGTCGAGTGCCCGGCCCAAACCCGCTACCCCCCCCCCCCACCCGAAAGCGAGCCACGGTTTGTGGATTAAAAGTGAAGCGGCAAAGATTTGTAAAACAGCGTGAAATGATGAACCAGAAGCCCAAAGTAATGGTGGGAATAAAAGTTCCGAAATGTGAAATGGTGAACCAGAAGTTGTGTGAACTGTTTAACCCAAAGTGGCAAAAATGGATTAAAAGGGGTGAAATGATCGACCGCAAAGCAGGGCAAGCATTAAACAAAAGCAGCAGCATTTTTTAAAAAGGGACAAATGGTTTACCAGAATCCCAAAAGAATGCTCAGAGACTTAAGTGCCAAAGGGGCAAATGGTTAACCAGAAGCTGGGTGAACTGCTTAACCCAAAGTGGGAAAAAGGATAAAAAAGGGGTGAACTGATCAACCAGAAGTCGACAACAATGTGCGGCGATTAAGTCTGAAAGAGGGAAAGGTTGACCGGAAAGCAGGGAAATGATTAAACAAAAGCAGAAAAATTCAGTAAAAAGGGGCAAGTGGTGAACCAGAAGTTGGGTGAACTGCTTAACCAAAAGTGGGAAAGAGGATTAAAAGGGGAGAAATGTTGAACCAGATGTCGAAAACAATGCGCGGCGATGAAGTCTGAAAGAGGAAAAGGTTGACCGCAAAGCAGGGAAAGGATTAAACAGAAGCAGCAATATCTTTTAAAAAGGGACAAATGGTGAACCAGAATCCCAAAAGAATGCTCAGAGACTTAAGTCCCAAAGGGGCAAATGGTTAACCAGAAGCTGGGTGAACTGTTTAACCAAAAGTGGGAAAAAGGATTAAAATGTTGTGAAATGATTAACCAGAAGGCGAAAGCAAAGTGCGGCGGCGAAGTCCTAAAGGGGAAAAGGTTGACCATAAAGCAGGGAAATGATTAAACAAAAGCAGAAAAATTCAGTAAGAAGGGGCAAATGGTTAACCAGAAGTTGGGTGAACTGCTTAACCAAAAGTGGGAAAGAGGATTAAAAGGGGAGAAATGTTGAACCAGATGTCGAAAACAATGCGCGGCGATGAAGTCTGAAAGAGGAATAGGTCGACCGCAAAGCAGGGAAATGATTAAACAAAAGCAGAAAAATTCAGTAAAAAGGGGCAAATGGTGAACCAGAAGCTGGGTGAACTGCTTAACCAAAAGTGGGAAAAAGGATTAAAAGGGGAGAAATGTTGAACCAGATGTCGAAAACAAGGTGCGGCGATGAAGTCTGAAAGAGGAATAGGTCGACCGCAAAGCAGGGAAAGGTTTAATCAAAAGCAGCAATATCTTTTAAAAAGGGACAAATGGTGAACCAGAATCACAAAAGAATGCTCAGAGACTTAAGTCCCAAAGGGGAAATGGTTAACCAGTAGCTGGGTGAACTGTCCAACCCAAAGTGGGAAAAAGGATTAAAAGGGGTGAAATGATTAACCAGAAGGCGAAAGCAAAGTGCGGCGGCGAAGTCGTAAGGGGAAAAGGTTGACCAGAAAGCAGGGAAAGTCATTTTTAAAAAAGTGGCAAATGGTTAACCAGAATCCCAAAAGAATGCTCAGAGACTTAAGTCCCAAAGGGGAAATGGTTAACCAGAAGCTGGGTGAACTGGTGAACCAAAAGTGGGAAAAAGGATTAAAAGGGGAGAAATGTTTAACCAGAAGGCAAAAGCAAAGTGCGGCGGCCGAAGTCCAAAAGGGGAAAAGGTTGACAAGAAAGCAGGGAAATGATTAAACCAAAGCGGAAAAATTCAGTATAATGGGGCAAATGGTTAACCAGAAGCTGGGTGAAATGGTTAACCGAAAGTGGCAAAAAAAGATTTAAAGGGGAAAAATGATTAACCAGAAGTCGACAACAATGCGCGGCGATGAAGTCTGAAAGGGGGAAAAGGTTGACCACATAGCAGGGAAACGATTAAACAAAAGCGGCAACATTTTTTAAAAAGTGGCAAATGATTAACCAGAATCCCAAAAGAATGCTCAGAGACTAAGTCCCAAAGGGGAAATGGTTAACCAGAAGCTGGGGGAAATGGTTAACCAAAAGTTGCAAAAATTGATTAAAAGGGGTGAAATGATTAACCAGGAGGCTAAAGCAATGTGCCGCGGTGAAGTCTGAAAGAGGGAAAGGTTGACCAGAAAGCATTAAACAAAAGCGGCAACATTTTTTAAAAATTGGCAAATGATTAACCAGAATCCAAAAGAATGCTCAGAGACTAAGTCCCATAGGGGAAATGGTTAACCAGAAGCTGGGGGAAATGGTTAACCAAAAGTTGCAAAAATGATTAAAAGGGGTGAAATGATTAACCAGGAGGCTGGAGCAATGTGCCGCGGTGAAGTCTGAAAGAGGGAAAGGTTGACCAGAAAGCATTAAACAAAAGTGGCAACATTTTTAAAATTGGCAAATGATTAACCAGAATCCCAAAAGAATGCTCAGAGACTAAGTCCCAAAGGGGAAATGGTTAACCAGAAGCTGGGGGAAATGGTTAACCAAAAGTTGCAAAAATGATTAAAAGGGGTTGAAATGATTAACCAGGAGGCTGAAGCAATGTGCCGCGGTGAAGTCTGAAAGAGGGAAAGGTTGACCAGAAAGCATTAAACAAAAGTGGCAACATTTTTAAAAAATTGGCAAATGATTAACCAGAATCCCAAAAGAATGCTCAGAGACCAAGTCCCAAAGGGGGAAATGGTTAACCAGAAGCTGGGGGAAATGGTTAACCAAAAGTTGCAAAAATGATTAAAAGGGGTGAAATGATTAACCAGGAGGCTAAAGCAATGTGCCGCGGTGAAGTCTGAAAGAGGGAAAGGTTGACCAGAAAGCATTAAACAAAAAGCGGCAACATTTTTTAAAAATTGGCAAATGATTAACCAGAATCCCAAAAGAATGCTCAGAGACTAAGTCCCAAAGGGGGAAATGGTTAACCAGAAGCTGGGGGAAATGGTTAACCAAAAGTTGCAAAAATGATTAAAAGGGGTGAAAATGATTAACCAGGAGGGCTGAAGCAATGTGCCGCGGTGAAGTCTGAAAGAGGGAAAGGTTGACCAGAAAGCATTAAACAAAAGTGGCAACATTTTTTAAAAATTGGCAAATGATTAACCAGAATCCCAAAAGAATGCTCAGAGACTAAGTCCCAAAGGGGAAATGGTTAACCAGAAGCTGGGGGAAATGGTTAACCAAAAGTTGCAAAAATGATTAAAAGGGGTGAAATGATTAACCAGGAGGCTAAAGCAATGTGCCGCGGTGAAGTCTGAAAGAGGGAAAGGTTGACCAGAAAGCATTAAACAAAAGTGGCAACATTTTTAAAAAATTGGCAAATGATTAACCAGAATCCCAAAAGGAATGCTCAGAGACTAAGTCCCAAAGGGGAAATGGTTAACCAGAAGCTGGGGGAAATGGTTAACCAAAAGTTGCAAAAATGATTAAAAGGGGTGAAATGATTAACCAGGAGGCTGGAGCAATGTGCCGCGGTGAAGTCTGAAAGAGGGAAAGGTTGACCAGAAAGCATTAAACAAAAGTGGCAACATTTTTTAAAAATTGGCAAATGATTAACCAGAATCCCAAAAGAATGCTCAGAGACTAAGTCCCAAAGGGGAAATGGTTAACCAGAAGCTGGGGGGAAATGGTTAACCAAAAGTTGCAAAAATGATTAAAAGGGGGTGAAATGATTAACCAGGAGGCTGAAGCAATGTGCGCGCGGTGAAGTCTGAAAAGAGGGAAAGGTTGACCAGAAAGCATTAAACAAAAGTGGCAACATTTTTAAAAAATTGGCAAATGATTAACCAGAATCCCAAAAGAATGCTCAGAGACCAAGTCCCAAAGGGGAAATGGTTAACCAGAAGCTGGGGGGAAATGGTTAACCAAAAGTTGCAAAAAATGATTAAAAGGGGTGAAATGATTAACCAGGAGGCTAAAGCAATGTGCCGCGGTGAAGTCTGAAAGAGGGAAAGGTTGACCAGAAAGCATTAAACAAAAGCGGCAACATTTTTTAAAAATTGGCAAATGATTAACCAGAATCCCAAAAGAATGCTCAGAGACTAAGTCCCAAAGGGGAAATGGTTAACCAGAAGCTGGGTGAAATGGTTAACCAAAAGTTGCAAAAATGATTAAAAGGGGTGAAATGATCAACCAGAAGTCGAAAATAATGTGCGGCGATGAAGTCCTAAGGGGCAAAAGTCACCCAGAAGGCAGGGAAATGATCAAACGAAAGCAGCCAAAAAATTATTAAAAGAGGGGAACTGATGAACCAAAAGATGAGAAACGGCCCGCAGAGACTAAGTCCAAAACGGGAACTGGTGAACCGGAAATGATTAACCAAAAACTAAGTCCGAAGAGGGAACTGGTAAACCAGAACTGAGTAACCCGATTTTTAAAATTAATTATAAATGGGGAAACGATTGAGCAAAAGGCGGAAATTAAGTCACAGGGACCATGTCCGAAAGGGCAAGAGGTTACCCCGTAGGGGGCATTCGTCAACTCAATCTGAAAAATTTGGAGGCAAATCTGACCAAAATGCGGAAATCGGACCACACCGCGAGGGGCGCCATTCGACGGGGCAGGGTTAGACGCGTCGAACGGTACCTGAAGGTCCCGGCTGCGACACGTGAGTCCGGAGATATGGCCAGTCAAAGTCTGATGGGATGGTACCGAAGCCGAAAAATCGAAACGCGTTTGCGGCGATTCGGTGTCAGAGAGTCGGTCACGAATTCAAATTCGTCCCGCTGATTCGCCAATTGCCAGCCGGTTCCGGGGGGATTGGCGGGGTACCTGCAGGATAGTAAGAGGTGGCATGTCGAGACTTAGCCTGTTTACCAGACTTGTGTCTAGCGCCTCCAGGTCTGCAGAGACCGACCCGGGCTGCCGCCCAACCGACTTTTAAGCCTTTTGGGAGTGGGAATTTTTCCCATTTTTCCCCATTTTTCGGGTTTTTTGGTCGGGCTTGAAAACGGCGGCCCCGAGGCCTCCCGGGGCTGGCGGGCTTCGGCTCCCTTGCGAGAGGGTCCGAATTCCACCCGTTTAAGCCCAGAAAGGAGTTCGGAAGTCAGTCGGTCGAGGGAACCCCTTCGGAAGTCCGACGGGGATGGATTCGGCCGGCGTTTCGGATCTCCGGTCAGAGGATTCCCCCCCTGGGCGGGGGGGGTGCGAGTAGCTGCCGGCAAACGGTCCCTTGCACTTGTGGCACAAAAAGTCCGAGCACAGGTTAATGAGTTGGCCGCGGAAGCCCCTATGCCGAAATGAGAAAGCCCCCTTTGCGGGGATTTAGTGACGCATCTGCGGCCGGAGGTGGGAGGCCGTCCTGCCGAATTGACACTTGTCATTCGGGCACCTAGGGATTGGTCGGGTACCCGGAGATTTTCGAGAACACGATTTTCAGAGCTTTCTCTGACAGCCCAGGTGCACTTTAAGAGTGCCTGAAAAAGTGACACTTGGCAAAAGGCTCTCAATTTCAAAGCGGAGACCTTTACAAGAGCACTCGGAAGTCACCTGTCAGCATTTAAAGCTACATCAGGCGGCAATTTTCGAACTCTTTGTCAGTCTGAAATCGTGTTGAGCCTCGACAGCGTCGGGCTCAGGCAG
>NW_027139793.1:0-30000 GCF_035084215.1 Heptranchias perlo | reverse complement strand
CTCCGGGAGACCGGGAGCAGCACCGCAGAGAGCGAAGAACGGCTCCGGGAGACCGGGAGCAGCACCGCAGAGAGCGAAGAACGGCTCCGGGAGACCGGGAGCAGCACCGCAGAGAGCGAAGAACGGCTCCGGGAAACCGGGAGCAGCACCGCAGAGAGCGAAGAACGGCTCCGGGAGACCGGGAGCAGCACCGCAGAGAGCGACGAATGGCTCCGGGACACCGGGAGCAGCACCGCAGAGAGCGACGAATGGCTCCGGGACACCGGGAGCAGCAACAACGAGGAGCCCCAACCGATCGAGGATCGCACGGGCTCTCCACCCAACACCAGGCCGCCGATGTCACCCCGGCGGAACGACGACCCCCACTCTGAGGCAGAACAGGACTCGTACCTCAGCTCAGGGAGCGTGGAACACTTTACACAGGTCACCGGGATGCAGGGACACGGCCAAGAGCTGGAAACAGCAAACGGACTGTCGGGTGAGACTTTAAACCGTTGTTAAAATGGGTCTGAAAGTCGCATCCATTAACGTGCGTAGCGTTAAATGCACTACGCGATGTGTGTCGACCTTGGACTACCTGGCCAAGGTCAAGAGCGACCTGCTGTTCTTACAGGAGTGCGGCCTGCCGCATCTCAACAATTACCGGCAATGGTCGCAGCGGTGGGCCCACGGGCCGTCGATCTGGTCGGGAGCCAACGATAACCGTGCCTCCGGCCTGGGGATTCTGCTGCGGGGGGGCAACTTCACCATCACCGAAGTAAAGGAGGTGGTGGGGGGTCGTCTCCTCGTAGCAGACGTAATGTACAAAAACGCTCCGCTCCGGCTGATCAACATGTACGCCCCGGCTCTGAAGGGCGAGCGGCTGGCCGTCTTCCAGCAGCTCCCACTGCTGCTGGCGACGTCCAGGCCAGTCATTCTCGGCGGTGACTTCAACTGCATCATCGATGTGGCCGGACGATCCGGCAGAGCCGACAGCAAACTGGACGCCGGGTCCAAACTCCTGATAGAAGCGGTGAAAGACGCCAAGCTGTGCGACGTCTTCAGCAACCCTGCAGATGGAGCGGCGCATCAATACACCTGGTCCAGACCAGACGGGTCCGTCCGTTCCAGGATAGACTTCCTGTTTGTATCCCCGAAGCTCAAGGTCAGATCCTCCAAGGTCACACCGGTGTTCTTCTCTGACCATTGCCTCCTCCTGGCCGACTGTCACCTACAGGACGATCAGAGAGTGGGCAGGGGGACATGGAAGCTGAACGTGAAACTGTTGACCCCGGGAAACATTGAGGAACTGACGAGGGATTACAAAGGTTGGAGAACCGTAAAGCCCCTCTTTGATTCCCCGGTGCACTGGTGGGAAGCCATCAAGGTGAACATCAAGAGGTTCTTCATCCTCAAAGGTGTTCAGAAGGCGAGAGAGAGGCAGAGGGAAACGTCCCGACTCCAGAAAAGCATGCAGAATCTTCTCCTGCTGCAGTCGATGGGGATCGATGTCGGGGAGGAACTCAGAGAGGTGAAGGACCAGCAAGCCTCGCTCTTTGCCTCCGAGGCCTCCAAGATCATCTTCCGGTCCAGAGTCCGCTCCGTGGAGCAGGACGAGACTTGCTCGCGCTTCTTCTTCCAAAAGGTGCACAGAGAGAGAGCTCTGTGATCAGCAGCCTGAAGGAAGAGGACGGCTCGGTCACGTCCTCGCAGCCCGACATACTGAGGATCTGCAAATCCTTTTATGCCGGACTGTACGACGACAGCAAGCGGGAGAGTCTGGATCACCCGCTAACTCTGGACGAACTGACAAAGGCCGTCCGATCCTTCGAGAAGAGTAAGACTCCCAGAAGCGACGGCTTACCGATGGGGAGTTGTACTGGATAGGCCCAGACCTGCTGGAAGTGTACGGGAGTATGCTCCTGGCAGGCAGCATGTCAGACTCCATGAGGAAAGGCATCATCACCCTCATCTACAAGCAGAAGAGGGAGAGGGAAGAAATCAAAAATTGGTGACCCATCTCACTACATAACGTAGACTACAAAATTCTGTCCAAGGTCATCGCCAATCGGGTCAAGTCAGCCCTGGAGGTGGTGATCCACCCCGATCAGACCTGCGCCGTACCCGGCAGGAAGATCTCTGATAGCCTGGCGCTACTCAGGGATACGATTGCCTACGTACAGAACAGGGGGGTGGACACCTGCCTGATCAGCCTGGACCAGGAGAAGGCCTTTGACAGAATATCCCACACGTACATGATGGACGTGTTCTCTAAAATGGGGTTTGGGGAGGGAATCCGCAATTGGATCCAACTGCTCTACACAAACATCAGTAGCGCAGTTTCAATCAACGGGTGGGAATCAGAAAGCTTTCCGATCAAATCTGGAGTCAGGCAGGGCTGTCCTCTCTCCTCCGTCTTGTTCGTGTGTTGCATCGAACCCTTTGCCGAGTCCATCAGGAGGGATGCGGGCATAAGAGGGGTGACGATCCCAGGCAGCGGAGGCACTCAGGTCAAGGCCTCCCTGTACATGGACGACGTCACCGCCTTATGCTCGGATCAGCTGTCGGTCCGCAGATTGATGAGCATCTGTGACCAGTTCGAACTAGCCTCGAGCCAGGGTAAATCGTAGCAAGAGCGAGGCCATGTTCTTTGGGAAGTGGACCGACCGATCCTTTGTCCCCTTCACCGTCAGGTCGGATTACCTGAAGGTGCTGGGGATCTGGTTCGGGGGGGCTGGGGCGTGCACCAAAAACTGGGAGGAGCGTATTGCCTAGGTTAAGCAGAAACTGGGACTGTGGGATCGACGATCCCTCTCGATCGTGGGCAAGAACCTGGTCATCAGGTGCGAGGTGCTCTCGGTGTTGCTGTACGTGGCGCAGGTCTGGCCCATACCTCGCTCCTGCACCGCGACAGTCACCTGAGCCATCTTCCACTTTATCTGGAGATCACAAATGGACCGTGTCCACAGGGACACGATGTACAAATCTCCGGAGAAAGGGGGGAGAGGCGTGCCCAACGTGGCCCTCATCCTGATGGCCACCTTTGTGTGCGGCTGCATCAAGCTGTGCATAGACCCTCGGTACGCAAACACAAAGTGTCACTACGTGCTGAGGTTCTACCTGTCCCCGGTGTTGAGAAGGATGGGCCTGGCCACGCTGCCACGGAACACTCCATCCAGTTGGACCGTTCCGCCCCACCTGTCCTTCGTGGAAAGGTTTGTGCAGAAAAACACCTTTGACCACAAGGCGATCAGCAAGTGGTCCGCACGCAACGTCCTCGAGACCCTGCGGGAAAAGGAGATGGTGGATCCTGTCGGTTGGTTCCCCGAGCAGACTGTCAATGTCATTTGGCAGAACGCCTCATCACCAGAGCTTTCAAACAAGCACCAAGACCGTGCTTGGCTGGTGGTGAGAAGGGTCCTTCCCGTCAGATCCTTCATGTACTCCCGGACTCTCAGCGCCACCGCGCGCTGTCCCAGAGGAGGCTGCGGTGGAGACAAGACCATCACCCATCTCCTTCTGGAACGTGCCTTTGGAAAGACGGTCTGGAGAGAGATGCAGTGGTATCTGTCCAGGTTCGTCCCGAGCAGTTCCGTAACACAGGATTCTGTGCTCTACGGGCTGTTCCCGGGGACGCACACCGAGACGGACATCAACTGCTGCTGGAAGACCATCAACTCGGTGAAAGACGCCCTTTGGTCTGCCCGAAACTTGCTGGTCTTCCAGTGCAAGGAGCTGTCCTCGACCGAGTGTTGCAGACTGGCACATTCCAAGGTCCAGGACTACGTGCTCAGGGACGCACTGAGGACGAATGCGGCCGCCGCAAAGGCTCTGTGAGGAAAGGCAACTGTTTAGAACCTTCCCGCCATTGTATACCGAGGGGCTGAAATCAGGGAAAAACACCTCGGGCAGAATGTAAAATTTAAATTGATGTAATGAAATGTAATGTACCTGTAATGAATCTGTAATGAATCACCTGTACTGATTGTGATGCAATGAGGCACCCTAGAGTGTCATGATCTGTAATTATGTCCAATGTGTTCATTGAACTGTACTTGATGTAACCTGCAAATTGTATAATCTGTATTGTGTACGTTTGGAATGTGATATGACAACTGTATTGTAAGTATTGTTGCAAATTTATGAATAAAGTCTATTTTTTGAAAGAAAAAGGAGGGCTTTGAGTAAACCAGACCCCAAGATCAAATCAAATGACCAAGGGAAACCCAGCCCCGGGCGAATAGTGAGCCCAGGATCCACCTAATTCGAAGGCATGGTCAGACACTGTAGATGATAGGTTAGAAAAACTGACCAGTATTGTGGAGAACTCAATAACCACTCACACGCATGAGCATCCGGTAGCCCAGATTACAGAGTTGCGGCCGGAACCCCCTCCTTCCTTATCACAGGATCCCACCCCCTCCCGATGGAGAGAGGTGAGGTTCGAGAGGGACGGTCATGACCGACCCGTGATTCTTGCCTCCTTGCCCGGAGGGGTACGGCAGACAATGTTGATTGACATCGGATCTTCCATAACTATTGTACACTCCTCCTTCCCCGAGACCCACCTCACTGGGGGGAAAATTAGTTTCCCAGTGACAGGGATTGCGGGGTCCCACACCCTTACCTACCCGGGGGATAGTATTTACATCATGCTCGGAGATTTACCAGTGTGGGTAATAGAACCCGTATATATGCATATGAACGATGAACGATGAATCCTTGGGAGCGACACCCTGCGAGCACTGACTGTTATTTTAGACTACAATCATGATAGCAGGTGGATGGATCGGGGTGGAGGACGTAGTCCAGATTTTGGACACATGCCATCAAAAAGGCAGGGCAGCTGGGATTGCCGACCCACCGGTTGCCTGAGGTAGAGGAATTGATTAACACACATGCTGACATATTCATTAAAACTAAAGACGATTGTGGACGGATGGCTGGGGTAGTGCAAATTAATGGTCGGCCACACCGAGCCTGTGAGCAGTGTCCGATTCAAGGGAGAGTATTCCGTATTTGCGGACAGTCATTGCCCCACTGGAAGAGCAGGGGGTGATAAGGAAAGGAGCTTTTACCACCAACTCCCCCATATGGCTGGTTAGGAAGCCGGATGAGTCTTGGTGACTCACTATTGATTACAGGATGTTGAATGAGGCTACCCCTCGACAGAGCCCCACGGTGAGCCAAGCCCCCTCCCTGTTAACCTCGGTTCCCAGTAAGGCTACAGATTTCTCGACCCTTGACATCGCGAATGGTTTTTGGAGTATTCCAGTGGCTCGGGAGGACCAATATAAATTCGCTTTCACTTTTGAGGGACAGAGCTATACGTTCACTTGCCTACTACAGGGCTTCCATAATTCACCGTCTATATTCCATCAATATATGACTCGGATAGTACAGACGTTCTCGAAACCAGCCACTCTTTTACAATACGTGGACGACCTCCTCCTGGCCACGGAGGATGTCCCAGAACATTTAACGCTGTTGAATGAACTGTTAACTTTGTTACAGAAGGCTGGGTTAAAAATAAACCCGAGGAAGGCGCAGCTTGTGCGGGAGGAAGTCGCATTCCTCGGCATCGAGATCTCAGCGACGGGACTCCGACTGGATGAACAGAAGGTTACCATCGTCCAGCGATTACCGTTACCTCGGTCTATAACAGCATTACCATCCTTCTTGGGACAGGTAGGGTATCAACGAAATTTTATCCCAAATTTTGCATCAATGGTGAAACCCCAGTACGAGCTATTGAAGGGAGACGGCCTGGAGGACCTTCGACAGGTATGGGATGAGACACACACAGGCAGTGAGAGCCTTAAAGCAGGTGGCCATGCAGGCGCCTTCCCTTATCTCCCCAGATCATACTCAGATATTTCATTTGGAAGTGGGGTCCACCTGCCGCTAGCCTGACAGCTGTTCTGAGTCAGCTACTGTCAGTGGATGGTAAACTACACCCCATAGCATCCGCATCTAGGATCCTGAGAGGCTGGAAGTTCGGTATACGGCGTGAGAGCGCCTCCTCCTGGCCACCTTCTGGGTGGTTAATCATTTTACGTATATCACAGGACTTCAGAAGCTGATACTACACTCGCCACACACACCCCTCAATTTACTATTGAAACCAAGCAACACTAATGTATCCTCACAGCGGATTAGTAAATGGACGTTAGAATTACACCAACGGGATCTGGAAATAACCCCGAAACAAACAACCCTCCTACCGATCATGCTAGCATATGAGGGAAGCCTGCACCAGTGCCCATTACCGGATTGGATCCAGCAGCAAGTCCTATTGAGTAAAAACCTATCCCTCACGCTCACAGTGTATATGTGGACAGATCATCCTATCACATAGATGGAAAAGCTTACACTGGGTGTGCAATGATGTGGAGATGCCGGTGATGGACTGGGGTTGACAATTGTAAACAATTTTACAACACCAAGTTATAGTCCAGCAATTTTATTTTAAATTCACAAGCTTTCGGAGGCTACCTCCTTCCTCATCGTTCACCTGAGGAAGGAGGAAGCCTCCGAAAGCTTGTGAATTTAAAATAAAATTGCTGGACTATAACTTGGTGTTGTAAAATTGTTTACAATTGGGTGTGCAATGGTAGACATGACTGCCCCCTATTGGTCAATGGGGTTTAAGGTCCCTCTCCACTCTTCCCATAGCACGGTAGCATAGTGATTATGTTCCTGGACTAATAATCCGAAGTCATGAGTTCAAATCCCGCCACGGCAGCTGGGGAATTTAAATTCAATTAATTAAATAAAATCTGGAATTAAAAAACTAGTATCAGTAATGAAACTACCAGATTGTCGTAAAAACCCATCTGGTTCACTAATGTCCTTTAGGGAAGGAAACCTGCCGTCCTTACCCGGTCTGGCCGACATGTGACTCCAGACCCACAGCAATGTGGTTGATTCTTAATTGCCCTCTGAAATGGCCTCGCAAGCCACTCAGTTGTACAATTTCGCTAAAAAAAGTCATATCAAGAATAAAACCGGACGGACCACCCGGCATCGGACACGACAAAGGCAAACCAAGCCCAGTCGACCCTGCAAGGTCCTCCTCACCAACATCTGGGGACTTGTGTCAAAATTGGGAGAGCTGTCCCACAGACCAGTCAAGCAACAGACTGACATAGCCACACTCACAGAATCATACCTTTCAGCCAACGTCCCAGACTCTTCCATCACCATCCCTGGGTATGTCCTGTCCCACCGGCAGGACAGACCCACCAGAGGTGGCGATACAGTGATATACAGTCAGGAGGGAGTGGCCCTGGGAGTTCTCAACATTGACTCTGGACTGCATGAAATCTCATGGCATCAGGTCAAACATGGGCAAGGAAACCTCCTGCTGATTACCACCTACCGTCCTCCCTCAGCTGATGAATCAGTCCTCCTCCATGTTGAACACCACTTGGAGGAAGCACTGAGGGTAGCAAGGGCACAGAATATACTCTGGGTGGGGGACTTCAATGTCCATCACCAAGAGTGGCTCGGTAGCACCACTACTGACCGAGCTGGCCGAGTCCTGAAGGATATAGCTGCCAGATTGGGCCTGCGGCAGGTGGTGAGCGAACCAACACAAGGGAAAAACTTACTTGACCTCGTCCTCACCAATCTACCTGTCGCAAATGCATCTGTCCATGACAGTATTGGTAGGAGTGACAACCGCACAGTCCTCTTGGAGACGAAGTCCCGTCTTCGCACTGAGGACACCATCCAACGTGTTGTGTGGCACTACCACCGTGCTAAATGGGATAGATTCAGAACAGATCTAGCAGCTCATAACTGGGCATCCATGAGGCGCTGTGGGCCATCAGCAGCAGCAGAATTGTATTCCAGCACAATCTGTAACCTCATGGCCCGACATATTCCTCATTCTACCATTACCAACAAGCCAGGGGATCAACCCTGGTTTCAATCAGGAGTGCAGAAGAGCATGCCAGGAGCAGCACCAGGCGTACCTAAAAATGAGGTGCCAACCTGGTGAAGCTACAACTCGGGACTACATGCATGCTAAACAGCGGAAGCAACATGCTATAGACAGAGTTAAGCAATTCCACAACCAAAGGATCAGATCAAAGCTCTGCAGTCTTGCCACATCCAGTCGTGAATGGTGGTGGACAATTAAACAACTAACGGGAGGAGGAGGCTCTGTAAACATCCCCATCCTCAATGATGGCGGAGTCTAGCACGTGAGTGCAAAAGACAAGGCTGAAGCATCGAGTGGATGATCCATCTCTGCCTCCTCCCGATATCCCCACCATCACAGAAGCCAGTCTTCAACCAATTCGATTCACTCCACGTGATATCAAGAAACGGCTGAGTGCACTGGATACAGCAAAGGCTATGGGCCCCGACAACATCCCGGCTGTAGTGCTGAAGACTTGTGCTCCAGAGCTGCGCCTCTAGCCAAGCTGTTCTAGTATAGCTACAACACTGGCATCGACCCGACAATGTGGAAAATTGCCCAGGTCTGTCCTGTCCACAAAAAGCAGGACAAATCCAATCTGGCCAATTACCGCCTCATCAGTCTACTCTCAATCATCAGCAAAGTGATGGAAGGTGTCGTCGACAGTGCTATCAAGCGGCACTTACTCACCAATAACCTGCTCACCAATGCTTAGTTTGGGTTCCGCCAGGACCTCATTACAGCCTTGGTCCAAACATGGACAAAAGAGCTGAGGAGAGAGTGACTGCCCTTGACATCAAGGCAGCATTTGACTGAGTATGGCACCAAGAAGCCCTAGTAAAATTGAAGTCAATGGAAATCAGGGGGAAAAGTCTCCAGTGGCTGGAGTCATACCTAGCACAAAGGAAGATGGTAGTGGTTGTTGGAGGCCAATCATCTCAGCCCCAGGACATTGCTGCAGGAGTTCCTCAAGGCAGTGTCCTAGGGCCAACCATCTTCAGCTGCTTCGTCAATGACCTTCCCTCCATCATAAGGTCAGAAATGGGGATGTTCGCTGATGATTGCACAGTGTTCAGTTCCATTCGCAACCCCTCAGATAATGAAGCAGTCCATGCCCACATGCAGCAAAACTTGGACAACATCCAGGCTTGGGCTCATGAGTGGCAAGTAATATTCGCGCCAGACAAGTGCCAGGCAATGACCATCTCCAACAAGAGAGAGTCTAACCACCTCCCCTTGACATTCAACGGCATTACCATCGCCGAATCCCCCACCATCAACATCCTGGGGGGGTCACCATTGACGAGAAACTTAACTGGACCAGCCATATAAATACTGTGACTACAAGAGCAGGTCAGAGGCTGGGTATTCTGCAGCGAGTGACTCATCTCCTGACTCCCCAAAGCCTTTCCACCATCTACAAGGCACAAGTCAGGAGTGTGATGGAATACTCTCCACTTGCCTGCATGAGTGCAGCTCCAACAACACTCAAGAAGCTCGACACCATCCAGGATAAAGCAGCCCGCTTGATTGGCACCCCATCCACCACCCTAAACATTCACTCCCTTCACCACCGGCGCACTGTGGCTGCAGTGTGCACCATCCACAGGATGCACTGCAGCAACTCGCCAAGGCTTCTTCGACAGCACCTCCCAAACCCGCGACCTCTACCACCTAGAAGGACAAGGGCAGCAGGCACATGGGAACAACACCACCTGCACGTTCCCCTCCAAGTCACACACCATCCCGACTTGGAAATATATCGCCGTTCCTTCATCGTCGCTGGGTCAAAATCCTGGAACTCCCTACCTAACTCACTACCCCACCACACGGACTGCAGCGGTTCAAGAAGGCGGCTCACCACCACCTTCTCAAGGGCAATTAGGGAAGGGCAATAAATGTCGGCCTCGCCATCGATGCCCACATCCCATGAATGAATAAAAATAACCAGGCCGAGCTGACTGCAGTAATTCTGGCCCTTCATTATATGGCAGATGAAGCAACTAACATTTGGTCAGACAGTAGTTACGTGTGCAATGCCGCTGTAGCTCTGCTCTTCGGATGGTAAGCCCCTATTACATTCGGACCTCCTCCGTAATCTTTGGCAGGTCCTCTGGGAGCGAGATGCTTCATGTCATAACGGGAAGGGAGCCGTCCTTCAGAGAGATTTCTCCCCTCACACCCAGGGTAATGAAGTTGCTGATCAGCTGGCTAAAGAGTTGGCCATTGATGGCCTCACTGTCCCTGATTGGGTGCTGGGTAAACCCAGTGCACTCGGGGTAGGGGGCGGTCTCTAAAGAGTTGGCCATTGATGGCCTCACTGTCCCTGATTGGGTGCTGGGTAAACCCAGTGCACTCGGGGTAGGGGCAGTCACTAAAGAGTTGGCCATTGATGGCCTCTTTCTCCCTGATTGGGTGCTGGGTAAACCCAGTGCACTCGGGGTAGGGGCGGTCTCTAAAGAGTTGGCCATTGATGGCCTCACTGTCCCTGATTGGGTGCTGGGTAAACCCAGTGCACTCGGGGTAGGGGCAGTCACTAAAGAGTTGGCCATTGATGGCCTCTTTCTCCCTGATTGGGTGCTGGGTAAACCCAGTGCACTCGGGGTAGGGGCAGTCTCTAAAGCGACTGTGATTGATCTTTCAGAGTTACAGTCGGCCAATGACCCTTAACCCACAGTAATTGCGTGGCATCAAGAGGGACGGTCACTACCGAGGCCGACCACCTGGGCTGAGTCGACGGTGCTTCAGCAGCTCCCATCAGCCCCTCCCCTCCTGATGTACCAGAAACCAGATGGTGTTCAGATTGCTTGCCTTCCCCCGGACCTTAAGGAGGACATGTTAGCTCTTTTCCACTCCCATCCCACGGCCGGCCACTATTCAGCTGAAACCACTTTGGTAAAACTGAGTAATGTATGTTGGTGGCTGGGGATGGCAGAATAAGTTGAGCGATTCGTTAATCGATGTCTACTCTGTTTGCAACTCAACCCCCCGGCCTGCTCTAACCGTGCCTATCTGCGTTTACAACCTTCACCTGATGGGCTGTGGACACACATACAGATTGATTTCATTGGTCCCTTTACCAAATCTCAGGGCAATTCCAAGTATGCCCTGGTGGTGGTTGATCAATTCACTAAGTGGATAGAAGCTGAAGGGATTCGCAAAATTTCACATGTTCCCCCCACCCCGAAGATTTATTGGAGTTATTAAAGAAACCCTGGTGTGACTGTTTTTAAAAATCCAAGGTCTCTCAAAATGGCTGCAGTCAGACACATGGCCGAGGACCGGCAGATTTGAAATTGCATTCTCAACAACTTGGCAGGCTTCGTGTCTCAGACAGGTTTCTTTAAACAATGCAGCTGCATTCTAGCCCTGAGGCAAGCTATCAACATGGCCGGCCAACACATCAAAATTCGAGCAGGAAGTGATCGCAGGACAAAAGGTGAACCATCAAGGTACATTCGGAACAATGGTAAAGCAGTTAGCGAACAGATCGATACAGGAAATGGCCATTAATGTAAATGGGCCAGAGATGGGGTCCTTTGTCTTACGTTTCGTGCTTAAATCAAACAATGAAGCAAGCTGATAAGGTATGAAAAAAACCTGTTACCAAGAGGGTATAACTGGGGCTGCCCAGTATCTCTCTCGCTTGCCTCTGCTCTCTTCGCCTCTTGGCCCCATCCTGTCTGTCTGCTAGCAACTAAGAAGGAAGCCATTCAGTAAACCTCGCAACCACATGTCGACGGCAGCAGCAGGCACAGGGGCCAGGCCTTTTCATCTGTTTTCACCGGTGAGCATTAATTTTCTGGCTGCCACAAGACAACCTAGCATAAGTGTAAGGGTGGGGGTTAAAGGGGATATTGCTAAACTTGTGATTTTAGATGTGTCCGTTTCTTTCAACCCGATAAGTGTAAGACTGTATTACATCCATAGCGATTTCTTTATCTTCTGTATTATACTGTTTACCTTGTAGTTTTAGTTTTCTTATTAATAAACACTGGTTTTCCTTGTACCAATCCACTGGTCTGTTTGTCTGTCTTTGTTACCACTCGATAAGTCCTCAGCTCAGAATCAGGAAGGGGTAAGCGATTCGCAACCGCACTGCGGGCAGGGCAGCTCAGGAAAAACATAACTGGCTGACCTATTATAAGCCCGAGAAACAGTAAAAAAGAAACCCCTTACAGAAATGGCGAGCCAGCCAGGAGCTGAGGCGAAAGTGTGTAACAAGACAGACAGTGGTGCGGAGGAGGAATCCGCAATGGAGATAAGGTTGTCTGCCTATGTGTGCGGCAAGGTAAATATCGCGAAAAAGTGGGTGGGCGATATGTTAAAGGCCGAGCGTCCCATAGATGCAGCCGTCCAGTGGACAGCAAGTAAACAGTATAAGAAAAGTATTGAGAAGGCGGTCTGGCTCTTGTGTTTTAAAAAGCAGGTCTTTGTACTAGACCGTGCTGTAGCAACGCGAGCAGCCAAGATTAAGCAGTTGACCCTAGAGCTGCAGGAAAAGACAGCAGCGGAAGAGAAAGGGGTAGCAGCGCTCCAGGCAATTAGCCAAGAAAGGGCGCAGATGGCAAGGGACCACCAGGCAAAGGTAGAGCGCCTGGAATACCAGATCGCTGAGCTCAAAAGTAGCACTAGAGGCAGAATGGAACACCTGGAATACCAGGTCAGAGAGGCGAGAGGCAGTGAGGCTAGGTTAATGGATAAGATCCACAGCCTCACGCAAGAACTAAAAGAGCAGGAGGAGAAAGTAGGCGAGGTAAAGGCAGCATATAAGCTGGCTGCGCCCAGGGGTTTGAGGACGCAGATCATCGCCCCTGCAGGCAAGAAATAGAACGTTTGGGCATGGCCTTAGCGAGGGCGAAGGGCATGGTTTGCCTCCTTAGCCCGAAGGCGGGCCAGTCGGATTTTACCGGCAACCCAAGCAGGGAAGTCCCACAGGCAGCTCCCAGAACAACACTGGTTAGGGAACCAGAGGCTTCACGGCCATCACCCATAGCCCCGAGTTTTCAGGAGGTCTGGCAGCAAGCGGGGGTGGAGGATGAAGCATTAGGGGAGACCCAGCAATTCCTGGCAGATAGACCAGGACCGGGACCAGTGTACCCCCTCCGACAACGGAGGTACGGCCCGCCCGCCGATGGCGAGGACCTAGGGGCCATCCAGAACCAGTTTGTAGTGCCGCATGGCACCCCACAGCTCAGGGCCATGGTTAGCCATATCCCTAAGCTTACAGTGAGGGGAGACCCCTCTCTACACTTCTGTGAGATAGAGCAGGCAGCGTGCGTTAATGACTGCGATGAAGCAGAACAAGCAAAAATGCTGCTGTTTTCTCTGGGGGGTGACCTCCTCCAAACCTTATCAGATGAGTGCAAAAGGGGACAGAAAGATTACGAGGAGTTAAGGGATGAGATATTGGAGGCCATGGGACTAAATGATGGGAGTCCGTTCGCCCGGGTGGGAAATACGGTACAGCTCCCTGGGGAGTCCCCACAGGCTTTCGCAGACAGGCTGTGGCCAGTCTACCGGAGCGCATGCCCGGGAATGCCAGGGCGGACACTCCTGAACAGAGATCAATTAGCCCACTGGCTCCGCTGTCTCATGACAAACTGCCTGCCCCAAATTCGAACACGAGCTGCGGCCTGGTTTGACCCCCGTAGCCCCCAGACCACCGAGGAAACGGTGATCCGCCAGCTCACGATAGCATTTAAAAATATCAGGGGTATCGAGACGCCCCAACCCAAGGGGAAAGTCCACGAGGTTAAATCAGGGGCCCAGCATAAAAGGGAATGGCACCAGGAAGGGAATCGTCCCGCCCAGGCTAAGTTAAACTGCTTTGGGTGCGGGAAGGACGGCCACTTGCACAAAGATTGTAAAAACCCCTGGAAGGACACCAAGGGAAAGAATCACGCCGCCCCAGCCCAAAAGGCAGCGACGGGGGAGGCAGAGACAGGAATTGCCCCCGCTGCCATGGAGTCATTTTTTGAGGCCATGCGATCTTTTATGGCTTCCGTTTGTTGTTTTCAATAAAGTAATGTTTACGTTTTGATGTTATTTTGAATAAAGATTGTTCATTGTTATGTTGTATAGTATGCGAAATACTGTTTCATCCCAAGTGGTGCAGGGGTATTTGGACCCCTCCGTGCTGGGATTGTTGTAATTCAACCTTGTTTTCTATCCGAATGCCTGCCATACACTGGGGTTCTCTCCAAGTAAGGGAATGTATGTGTCGAGGGATTAGGGATAGGTAAATAAAGGGGAAGGTTGTTTGCGACGGTCAGAAATCTTTGCTCACCTTGCATGGACACTTCAAGCAAGTTTAAGTATCCACAGGGGGGAGTGAAGGGATTCGCAAAATTTCACATGTTCCCCCCACCCCGAAGATTTATTGGAGTTATTAAAGAAACCCTGGTGTGACTGTTTTTAAAAATCCAAGGTCTCTCAAAATGGCTGCAGTCAGACACATGGCCGAGGACCGGCAGATTTGAAATTGCATTCTCAACAACTTGGCAGGTTTCGTGTCTCAGACAGGTTTCTTTAAACAATGCAGCTGCATTCTAGCCCTGAGGCAAGCTATCAACATGGCCGGCCAACACATCAAAATTCGAGCAGGAAGTGATCGCAGGACAAAAGGTGAACCATCAAGGTACATTCGGAACAATGGTAAAGCAGTTAGCGAACAGATCGATACAGGAAATGGCCATTAATGTAAATGGGCCAGAGATGGGGTCCTTTGTCTTACGTTTCGTGCTTAAATCAAACAATGAAGCAAGCTGATAAGGTATGAAAAAAACCTGTTACCAAGAGGGTATAACTGGGGCTGCCCAGTATCTCTCTCGCTTGCCTCTTCTCTCTTCGCCTCTTGGCCCTGTCCTGTCTGTCTGCTAGCAACTAAGAAGGAAGCCATCCAGTAAACCTCGCAACCACATGTCGACGGCAGCAGCAGGCACAGGGGCCAGGCCTTTTCATCTGTTTTCACCGGTGAGCATTAATTTTCTGGCCGCCACAAGACAACCTAGCATAAGTGTAAGGTTGGGGGTTAAGGGATATTGCTAAACTTGTGATTTTAGAATTTTCCCTCGATGTGTCCGTTTCTTTCAACCCGATAAGTGTAAGACTGTATTACATCCATAGCGATTTCTTTATCTTCTGTATTATACTGTTTACCTTGTAGTTTTAGTTTTCTTATTAATAAACACTGGTTTTCCTTGTACCAATCCACTGGTCTGTTTGTCTGTCTTTGTTACCACTCGATAAGTCCTCAGCTCAGAATCAGGAAGGGGTAAGCGATTCGCAACCGCACTGCGGGCAGGGCAGCTCAGGAAAACATAACTGGCTGACCTATTAATAAGCCCGAGAAACAGTAAAAAAAGAAACCCCTTCCAAAGCCTTTCCCACCAGGATCAATAAGGCACGTACAGCGGCACAGATCTTATTGAGCAAGGTGTTCTGTAGATGGGGAATACCAGTTCAGGTGGATAGTGACCAGGGCCCACACTTTACAGGGGAAATCTTTACTGCTGTGCAGGAGATGCTAAAGATCAGACATAAATTACACATTGTCCACCATCCACAGTCATCAGGAATTGTGGAAAGAGGCAATAGGACACTAAAAATACTGTTACACAAAATGTGTAGAGATCACCCCGCTCAATGGTCCAGCATGATGCCCCTGTGCTTGATGGCCATACTCTCTACCCCTCACAGGGATCAGTCCATACGAGGCAATGACAGGGAGACCAATGCACATACCAGGTCATGTAACCTTGGGTACCAACACCCCTCTGAAACCACAGCCATGTAGTCAGAAGTGTATACAGACTCTGATTGACCAGACCAACAAGGTAAACCAGTTAGTGGCAATCAATATGGGAAATCACGACGACAGGTAAAAGAATACTTTGACAAAAGGGTCAGACCATTTGAGTATGAGATTGGAAATAAAGTTATGTTACAGAAATTCTCCCTGAAACAGCATTCTTTTGATCTTAAATGGACAGGGCCTCACCGTATTGTGGAGAAGCTGAACCCAGCCATCTGTCTATTGAATGTTCCGTATGGGGCAAAGGGGGAACCAAAGCTGAAGTGTTTCACATTAACCAGATGAAAATTGTCAAGGATTAAAAGATGTTTTGCTTGGTCTGATTACAGGTGGAGAATGTGGACTCTTACGCTGATACTGATACTCCAATGATGTACATCAAATGGAGAATCAAGAATCGGATTGTGCAGCCGTTTTAGGCGACAAATGTACCCAACGTTTGTATTTTGGAACAGAACCACAGGTCAGTGGTGGGCATCGACACACTAAGACATATAAGGAGACAAGTATTTGGAATTTTACACTGGGAATTAAGGACAATAGGGACTAAGATGCGGTGACAGATTTCCAGGTGGGATGTGGTATTACATTTGAACAGGTGAAAGGGTGGGAAGTACAGGAGGGGTATGGGCTATGCATGAGGTGCCCATTACGAGAACAACAAGGTCCCAGCCTATGGAAATTCCTGAAAAAGAATTGCCAAGTATGGGAACAGGTGCAAGAGGCCCTACAGGACCCCATAATCCTAGGCAGTAAGGAATCCATTCAAATATGTTGGCCCAGATGGTGGAAAAAGCACAGGGGACGATATTCACATGTAGGGACCACATCAGACCCAGCCTGAGGGAAGACAGACCAGTGGCACGTATTTTTTTTTTATTCGTTCATGGGATGTGGGCGTCGATGGCGAAGCCGGCATTTATTGTCCATCCCTAATTGCCCTTGAGAAGGTGGTGGTGAGCCGCCTTCTTGAACCGCTGCAGTCCGTGTGGTGAACGTTCTCCCACAGTGCTGTTAGGAAGGGAGTTCCAGGATTTTGACCCAGCGACGATGAAGGAACAGCGATATATTTCCAAGTCGGGATGGTGTGTGACTTGGAGGGGAACGTGCAGGTGATGTTGTTCCATGTGCCTGCTGCTCTTGTCCTTCTAGGTGGGAGAGGTCATGGGTTTGGGAGGTGCTGTCGAAGAAGCCTTGGGGCAAATATGATTACCCTAAACCAGATGGAAGTGGGGTCCAGCAGATAGAATTTGAAGATGCGGTCCAGGGATGTTTTCACGACAATAGTCAGTTTCACAGCATCAAGTTTGTCCTCTATAAGAAAGACAATGTCTCGGATAAGGGACAGGGCTCAGCAGAGCATTGCCCCCACTTATAACCGGGACCTAGAAACGGCCTCGTGGTAATCCCCACGCCGAAAGTTGTGTATCATCAAATCATACCAGAGATAGTCCCTGTTATATTAAACTTGACAGACTTAGTCCTGCCTAGTTGGTGCCCTCAAAAAACGGCTCGGCTGGCACAGAGAATGATACAAGTCTTCAGCAAATATTGGGACAAGGCCACCCTCTCCGTTAGCATGGAAAAGGCCCAAGATGCATTTCACCGGAAAGCTGACAATGAACCTGTCAACCCGGAGTTGAGTCAGAACCAGATCCGGCACAAAAGCGGTTTGGTGAATGATGGTCTCACAGGCTTTAATACGGCTTCCTCAGTAATTCATTCGATGGACTCAGCGGCATTACAAATCCAGCTGAGAGATGTGAGGGAAAGAATAAAAGACATCTTGAGCAGAGAAAATACCATAGAAAGAGAGGAGTTAAGGGAGGACCAGGTAATGTTGGTACACCTGAGGAATATTGTACATGCCATAGAATCAACGACCTTATAAGGGAAGACCAGAACGCCTCAGATAAAGCTGCTGTTAATGACGTCTGTGTCATGTGTGGGAATTGGTTAATAGAACAACAGGGAAAAATCTCCCAACATGGGTAACTAACCGACATTTGTCGAGGCATCCCATTATCAGGACGATACAGAGCTATGCAACATTAGGAGCTTGATTAAGGTCTATCCGGTTAAACATGGTAGGGAATCAAAAATTGTTCGGATTAATAATGCAAATTCCCAGTCTCATGAATCGAACCAGACCCAATCCCCTGTTCAGAACAGACAATATAGGCGTAGTAAGCAAAGACACCGTTAGCCGATTCCTAACAGCACCGCAATGGTTGGTCCAGTTAAAAGAACTAACGTGGGTGGAGCCAAACCTAGAGGGATGCAGTATGGGTGAGGACGCGCTGGTCTGCCCCTATGATCTGTACGATCACTCTAAAGAAACATATGATTTTGATTGGAATCAGAAAGGTTTAAACTGCACCATGGAAGTGCAGGGTCATCAGATATAAGAAGTGTATGGAGAGGGAAGTACTGTTTTACTACACTCGAGCATCATTACTACCACGGGCCACAGGGATGTCCAATCAGTCCAGGAACCTACTGTGTGACACCAACAGAGACCCTCAGAGTAGGGGGAAAAGCCTTCCCGGTAATGGCCATACACGAACAGCAAGTACTGCAAGAGAAAAAGATTAGTGAAGACAAATGTAGGTCCCTTACAGTCAGAAATGGGGGAATTATAATGGGGAACAAATAATTAGCAGAACAATTAAACACATACTTTGGTTCTGTCTTCACAAAGGAGGACACAAATAACCTCCCAGAAATGTTAGGGAACTAAGGGTCTAGTGAGAGGGAGGAACTGAAGGAAACCAGTATTAGTAAAAAAAATAGTGCTAGGGAAATTAATGGGGCTAAAGGCTGACAAATCCCCAGGGCCTGATAATCTACATCCCAGAGTACAAAAGGAAGTGGCCCTGGAAATAGTGGATGCATTGGTGATCATCTTCCAAAATTCCATAGTCTCTGGAACAGTTCCGACAGATTGGAGGGTGGCAAATGTAACCCCACTATTTAAAAAAGGAGGGAGAGAAAAAACAGAGAATTACAGACCAGTTAGCCTAACATCAGTAGTGGGGAAAATGCTCGAGTCTATTATAAAAGATGTGACAACAGAACACTTGGAGGGCATTAACAGGATTGGACAAAGTCAGCATGGGTTTATGAAAGGGAAATCATGCTTAACAAATCCACTGGAGTTTTTTGAGGATGTAACTAGTAGAATAGATAGGGGGAACCAGTGGATGTGGTGTATTTGGATTTTCAGAAGGCCTTTGATATCCCACACAAGAGGTTAGTGTGCAAAATTAAAGCACATGGGATTGGGGGGAATATACTGGCATGGATTGAGAATTGGTTGAAAGACAGGAAACAGAGAGTAGGAATAAACGGGTCTTTTTCCGGGTGGCAGGCAGTGACTAGTGGGGTACCGCAGGGATCAGTGCTTGGGCCCCAGCTATTCACAATATATATCAATGATTTGGATGAGGGAACGGAATGTAACATTTCCAAGTTTGCAGACGACACAAAACTGGGGTGGAATGTGAGCTGTGAGGAGGATGCAAAGAGGCTCCAATGTGATTTAAACAAGTTGGGTGAATGGGCAAGAACATGGCAGATGCAGTATAATGTGGATAAATGTGAGGTTATCTACTTTGGTTGTAAAAACAGAAAGGCAGATTATTATCTGAATGGTGATAGATTGGGAAAAGGGGAGGTGCAACGAGACCTGGGTGTCCTTGTACACCAGTCGCTGAAAGTGAGCATTCAGGTGCAGCAAGCAGTTCGGAAGGCGAATGGTATGTTGGCCTTCATTGCAAGAGGATTTGAGTACAGGAGCAGGGATGTCTTACTGCAGTTGTACAGGGCCTTGATGAGACCACATCTGGAGTATTGTGTGCAGTTTTGGTCGCCTTATCTGAGGAAGGATGTCCTTGCCATGGAGGGAGTGCAGTGAAGGTTTACCAGACTGATTGCTGGGATGGCAGGACTGACGTATGAGGAGAGATTGGGTCGACTCGGCCTATATTCACTCGAGTTTAGAAGAATGAGAGGTGATCTCATCGAAACATATAAAATTCTAACAGGACTAGACAGACTAGATGAGGGAGGATGTTCCCAATGTCTGGGGAGTCCAGAACCAGGGGTCACAGTCTCAGGATATGGGGTATGCCATTTAGAACCGAGATGAGGAGAAATTTCTTCACTCAGAGGGTGGTGAACCTGTGGAATTCTCTACCACAGAAGGCAGTGGAGGCCAAGTCATTAGATGTATTCAAGGAGATAGATATATTTCTTAATGCTAAAGGGATGAAGGGATATGGGGAAAAAGCAGGAATAGGGTACTGAGTTAGACGATCAGCCATTTTGAATGGCGGAGCAGGCCCGAGGGGCCGAATGGCCGACTCTTGCTCCTATTTTGTATGTTTCTATGGAAGGACAGTTTAGATATAAGGTTGGAGGATTTTTTTTTATTCGTTCATGGGATGTGGGCGTCGCTGGCGAGGCCGGCATTTATTGCCCATCCCTAATTGCCCTTGAGAAGGTGGTGGTGAGCCGCCTTCTTGAACCGTTGCAGTCCGTGTGGTGAAGGTTCTCCCACAGTACTGTTAGGAAGGGAGTTCCAGGATTTTGACCCAGCGACGATGAAGGAACGGCGATATATTTCCAAGTCGGGATGGTGTGTGACTTGGAGGGGAATGTGCAGATGGTGTTGCTCCCATTTGCCTGCTGCTCTTGTCCTTCTTGGTGGTAGAGGTCGCGGGTTTGGGAGGTGCTGTCGAAGAAGCCTTGGTGAGTTGCTGCAGTGCATCCTGTGGATGGTACACACTGCAGCCACAGTGTGCCGGTGGTGAAGGGAGTGAATGTTTAGGGTGGTGGATGGGGTGCCAATCAAGCGGGCTGCTTTGTCCTGGATGGTGTCGAGCTTCTTGAGTGTTGTTGGAGTTGCACTCATCCAGGCAAGTGGAGAGTATTCCATCACACTCCTGACTTGTGCCTTGTAGATGGTGGAAAGGCTTTGGGAAGTCAGGAGGTGAGTCACTCACCGCAGAATACTCAGCCTCTGACCTGCTCTTGTAGCCACAGTATCTATATGGCTGGTCCAGTTAAGTTTCTCGTCAATGGTGACCCCCAGGATGTTGATGGTGAGGGATTCGGCGATGGTAATGTCGTTGAATGTCAAGGGGAGGTGGTTAGACTCTCTCTTGTTGGAGATGGTCATTTCCTGGAACTTGTCTGGCATGAATGTTACTTGCCACTTATCAGCCCAAGCCTGGATGTTGTCCAGGTCTTGCTGCATGCGGGCACGGACTGCATCATTATCTGAGGGGTTGCGAATGGAACTGAACACTGTGCAATCATCAGCGAACATCCCCATTTCTGACCTTATGATGGAGGGAAGGTCATTGATGAAGCAGCTGAAGATGGTTGGGCTTAGGACACTGTCCTGAGGAACTCCTGCAGCAATGTCCTGGGGCTGAGATGATTGGCCTCCAACAACCACTACCATCTTCCTTTGTGCTAGGTATGACTCCAGCCACTGGAGAGTTTTCCCCGATTCCCATTGACTTCAATTTTACTAGGGCTCCTTGGTGCCACACTCGGTCAAATGCTGCCTTGATTTCAAGGGCAGTCACTCTCACCTCACCTCTGGAATTCAGCTCTTTTGTCCATGGATCAATGCTGTAATGAGGTCTGGAGCCGAATGGTCCTGGCGGAACCCAAACTGAGCATCGGTGAGCAGGTTATTGGTGAGTAAGTGCCACTTGATAGCACTGTCGACAACACCTTCCAACACTTTGCTGATGATTGAGAGTAGACTGATGGGGCATTAATTGGCCAGATTGGATTTGTCCTGCTTTTTGTGGACAGGACATATCTGGGCAATTTTCCACATTGTCGGGTAGATGCCAGTGTTGTCGCTGTACTGGAACAGCTTGGCTAGAGGCGCAGCTAGTTCTGGAGCACAAGTCTTCAGCACTGCAGCTGGGATGTTGTCGGGGCCCATACCCTTTGCTGTATCCAGTGCACTCAGCCGTTTCTTGATATCATGTGGAGTGAAATGAATTGGCTGAAGACTGGCTTCTGTGATGGTGGGGATATCGGGAGGAGGCCGAGATGGATCATCCACTCGACACTTCTGGCTGAAGATGGTTGCAAACACTTCAGCCTTGTCTTTTGCACTCACGTGCTGGACTCCACCATTATTAAGGATGGGGATGTTCACAGAGCCTCCTCCTCCCGTTAGTTGTTTAATTGTCCACCACCATTCACGACTGGATGTGGCAGGACTGCAGAGCTTTGATCTGATCCTTTGGTTGTGGAATCGATTAGCTCTGTCTATAGCATGTTGCTTCCGCTGTTTAGCATGCATGTAGTCCTGAGTTGTAGCTTCACCAGGTTGGTACCTCATTTTTAGGTGCGCCTGGTGCTGCTCCTGGCATGCTCTTCTACACTCCTCATTGAACCAGGGTTGATCTCCTGGCTTGTTGGTAATGGTAGAGTGAGGAATATGCCGGGCCATGAGGTTACAAATTGTGCTGGAATACAATTCTGCTGCTGCTGATGGCCCACAGCACCTCATTGATGCCCAGTTTTGAGCTGCTCGATCTGAATCTATCCCATTTAGCACGGTGGTAGTGCCACACAACACGTTGGATGGTGTCCTCAGTGTGAAGAGGGGACTTCGTCTCCATGAGGACTGTGCGGTGGTCACTCCTGCCAATACTGTCATGGACAGATGCATTTGCGACAGGTAGATTGGTGAGGACGAGGTCAAGTAAGTTTTTCCCTCGTGTTGGTTCACTCACCACCTGCCGCAGGCCCAGTCTAGCAGCTATGTCCTTCAGGACGCGGCCAGCTCGGTCAGTAGTGGTGCTACTGAGCTACTCTCGGTGATGGACATTGAAGTCCCCCACCCAGAGTATTCTGTGCCCTTGCTACCCTCAGTGCTTCCTCCAAGTGGTGTTCAACATGGAGGAGGACTGATTCATCAGCTGAGGGAGGGCGGTAGGTGGTAATCAGCAGGAGGTTTCCTTGTCCATGTTTGACCTGATGCCATGAGATTTCATGGGGTGCAGAGTCAACGTTGAGGTCTCCCAGGGCCACTCCCTGCTGACTGTATATCACTGTACCGCTCCCTGGGGTGGGTCTGTCCTGCCGGTGGGACAGGACATACCCAGGGATGGTGATGGAAGAGTCTGGGACGTTGGCTGAAAGGTATGATTCTGTGAGTGTGGCTATGTCAGTCTGTTGCTTGACTAGTCTGTGGGACAGCTCTCCCAATTTTAGCACAAGTGCCCAGATGTTAGTGAGGAGGACTTTGCAGGGTCGACTGGGCTTGGTTTGCCGTTGTCGTGTCCGGTGCCTAGTGGTCCAATGCCGGGTGGTCCGTCCAGTTTTATTCTTATTATGACTTTTCGTAGTGAGATTTTACAACTGAGTGGCTTGCTGGGTCATTTCAGAGGGCAATTAAGAATCAATCACATTGCTGTTGGTCTGGAGTCACATATGGGCCAGACCGGGTAAGGACGGCAGGTTTCCTTCCCTAAAGGACATTAGTGAACCAGATGGGTTTTTACGACAATCCGGTAGTTTCATGGCCACCATTACTGTTGATTATGTTGAGAAATTTGGATGATACCGCCGAGTTACCTGAGACCTTGACGGCTTTATTACAGCGTATTAACAGCTCCCAACATTATTATTACACATTGGAACAGGGAAATGAGGAAGTGGCTGAGGAGCTCCCAGGGGTAGGGGACACTGTGCATTGGTGGAACATAGGGTCAATCCCTCCCTGGATCAGAACGCTTTCACACCTGTTGGTAGTGGCCCAGGCATTGGTCCTGATTTGTCTAGTTTCCCATTCATGTTATTTGAAACACTTAGTGCACCAGATGAGAGATCAGTTACAGGGGATAAGAACCCAAGACCTAATGGAGAGGAGCAAAATGGAAATCTAAAATATATTCACATGCAGTATGAGGGATCAGCATAAATGCCTCACCCTCAAGGTAGGGAATTGTAAGAATTAACCTAATAACAGATATAATTTAGTATAATTATAACCAACAGTAGAAGTAGAATGAAATGTACTGAGAATCTATGTATCTATAAATGTAAACTGTACTGTGTATTAATACAGTATGAACCACGTAACGTGTGTTCAATAAGAAAGGGCTGTGGGCCGAGAAGGGTGCATGATGGTTATTATAGTCAAGTTTGCAGTTGAAACTAACAGAATGCTGACAGTATTGAAGTGGGAATTAACAGACCTTGGGGAAAATCACAGGCTTGAGGGAGGATGGGCTGTAATGATCAGGGAGTCACCCAGGCTCAGGCCTCTCTATCTCGAGCCCCCGCAAGCTAGTGAACAGAAGTCTGTTTCTCCAAACGGTCCTGTGAAAGCTGGCAATGTAAACTCTAAGATAAGGTACCGTTAAGTTCTCTCTCTCTCTTGCTGTGTTCTGTTGACTGAAGAGTTCTCTTCTTCCTTGCCAGAATCTTGTGCGCTTTCCTCAGCTTTTGAGGTCTCTTCTTATCCCCTTTTTCAAACTATGTGGCAGTTCACTATCACATCCACATCTCTCAGCCTTACCATTAATCATGTCTCTCACCCTTTAGAATTTACATTCCAAGCCACTCCTGGTACCATCCGTGCCTTGTTGTTACTCTTCAGTCAACAGAACACAGCAAGAGAGAGAGAGAGAGAGAGGGATAGAGAGAGAGAGAGGGGGATAGAGAGAGAGAGAGAGAGAGAGAGGGATAGAGAGAGAGAGAGAGAGAGATAGAGAGAGAGAGAGAGACCGCACCGCAGTCACTGGGAGGGATAGAGAGAGAGAGAGAGAGAGGGATAGAGAGAGAGAGAGAGAGAGAGAGACCGCACCGCAGTCACTTCGAGGGATAGAGAGAGAGAGAGAGAGAGGGGGATAGAGAGAGAGAGAGGGGGGGATAGAGAGAGAGAGAGAGGGGGAGAGAGAGAGAGAGAGAGGGATAGAGAGAGAGAGAGGGGGATAGAGAGAGAGAGAGGGGGATAGAGAGAGAGAGAGAGAACGCACCGCAGTCACTGGGAGGGATAGAGAGAGAGAGAGAGAGAGAGAGAGACCGCACCGCAGTCACTGGGAGGGATAGAGAGAGAGAGAGAGAGAGGGATAGAGAGAGAGAGAGACCGCACCGCAGTCACTTCGAGGGATAGAGAGAGAGAGAGAGAGAGAGAGACCGCACCGCAGTCACTGGGAGGGATAGAGAGAGAGAGAGAGGGGGATAGAGAGAGAGAGAGAGAGAGAGAGATAGAGAGAGAGAGAGGGATAGAGAGAGAGAGAGAGAGAGAGAGAGGGATAGAGAGAGAGAGAGAGAGAGAGAGAGGGATAGAGAGAGAGAGAGAGGGATAGAGAGAGAGAGAGACCGCACCGCAGACACTCGGAGAGATACTTCCAAGATTTCGAGGAACAGACTGTGACTGTTTCTCTTTGTTAAGTTTGATTTTCTTTGTACTAATGTGATGTGTTTAATAAATCTGGTTTACCTTTAACCATAATACCAGTACCGTGGTGTCACAAACCAGTCCTTGGATTGGATTAAATTATAATCCTGAAAGGAGGGCATTAAATCCTACAGTGGAGGTGCCTGGTCTGTGATTGGGTGGAGGTGCCTGGTCTGTGATTGGGTGGCGAGGTCCGGTCTGTGATTGGGTGGAGGTGCCTGGTCTGTGATTGGGTGGCTAGGTCCAGTCTGTGATTGGGTGGAGGTGCCTGGTCAGTGATTGGGTGGCGAGGTCCGGTCTGTGATTGGGTGGAGGTGCCTGGTCTGTGATTGGGTGGAGGTGCCTGGTCTGTGATTGGGTGGAGGTGCCTGGTCTGTGATTGGGTGGAGGTGCCTGGTCTGTGATTGGGTGGAGGTGCCTGGTCTGTGATTGGGTGGAGGTGCCTGGTCTGTGATTGGGTGGAGGTGCCTGGTCTGTGATTGGGTGGAGGTGCCTGGTCTGTGATTGGGTGGAGGTGCCTGGTCTGTGATTGGGTGGAGGTGCCTGGTCTGTGATTGGGTGGCTAGGTCCGGTCTGATTGGCCACTGACAAACACATCGGTCTCCTTTCACTTCCTGGTCTGGTTTCCACACGCAGCCAATCAGCTGCTCACTGACTGCATTTCCGAAAAACCCGACAAACAATGTGGCGGCTGGTGCCGTAGGATTGGAGACTCACGAGTACCAGAGGGAGAGCAGCCTGCCTGGGGCTGGGGTACTGGGGACCGGGGAGGCAGAGCTAGAGGAGGGCCTGGGGACTGGTCAGTGTGAGAGAGGGGCCTGGGGACTGGTCAGTGTGAGAGAGGGGCCTGGGGACTGGTCAGTGTGAGAGAGGGGCCTGGGGACTGGTCAGTGTGAGAGAGGGGTCTGGGGACTGGTCAGTGAGAGAGAGGGGTCTGGGGACTGGTCAGTGAGAGAGAGGGGTCTGGGGACTGGTCAGTGTGAGAGAGGGGTCTGGGGACTGGTCAGTGTGAGAGAGGGGTCTGGGGACTGGTCAGTGTGAGAGAGGGGCCTGGGGACTGGTCAGTGTGAGAGAGGGGTCTGGGGACTGGTCAGTGTGAGAGAGGGGCCTGGGGACTGGTCAGTGTGAGAGAGGGGCCTGGGGACTGGTCAGTGTGAGAGAGGGGCCTGGGGACTGGTCAGTGTGAGAGAGGGGCCTGGGGACTGGTCAGTGTGAGAGAGGGGTCTGGGGACTGGTCAGTGAGAGAGAGGGGTCTGGGGACTGGTCAGTGAGAGAGAGGGGTCTGGGGACTGGTCAGTGTGAGAGAGGGGTCTGGGGACTGGTCAGTGTGAGAGAGGGGGGTCTGGGGACTGGTCAGTGTGAGAGAGGGGCCTGGGGACTGGTCAGTGTGAGAGAGGGGCCTGGGGACTGGTCAGTGTGAGAGAGGGGCCTGGGGACTGGTCAGTGTGAGAGAGGGGCCTGGGGACTGGTCAGTGTGAGAGAGGGGTCTGGGGACTGGTCAGTGAGAGAGAGGGGTCTGGGGACTGGTCAGTGAGAGAGAGGGGTCTGGGGACTGGTCAGTGTGAGAGAGGGGTCTGGGGACTGGTCAGTGTGAGAGAGGGGTCTGGGGACTGGTCAGTGTGAGAGAGGGGTCTGGGGACTGGTCAGTGTGAGAGAGGGGCCTGGGGACTGGTCAGTGTGAGAGAGGGGCCTGGGGACTGGTCAGTGTGAGAGAGGGGCCTGGGGACTGGTCAGTGTGAGAGAGGGGCCTGGGGACTGGTCAGTGTGAGAGAGGGGTCTGGGGACTGGTCAGTGAGAGAGAGGGGTCTGGGGACTGGTCAGTGAGAGAGAGGGGTCTGGGGACTGGTCAGTGTGAGAGAGGGGTCTGGGGACTGGTCAGTGTGAGAGAGGGGGGTCTGGGGACTGGTCAGTGTGAGAGAGGGGCCTGGGGACTGGTCAGTGTGAGAGAGGGGCCTGGGGACTGGTCAGTGTGAGAGAGGGGTCTGGGGACTGGTCAGTGCGAGAGAGGGGCCTGGGGACTGGTCAGTGTGAGAGAGGGGCCTGGGGACTGGTCAGTGTGAGAGAGGGGCCTGGGGACTGGTCAGTGTGAGAGAGGGGTCTGGGGACTGGTCAGTGCGAGAGAGGGGCCTGGGGACTGGTCAGTGTGAGAGAGGGGCCTGGGGACTGGTCAGTGTGAGAGAGGGGCCTGGGGACTGGTCAGTGTGAGAGAGGGGTCTGGGGACTGGTCAGTGAGAGAGAGGGGTCTGGGGACTGGTCAGTGAGAGAGAGGGGTCTGGGGACTGGTCAGTGAGAGAGAGGGGTCTGGGGACTGGTCAGTGTGAGAGAGGGGTCTGGGGACTGGTCAGTGTGAGAGAGGGGTCTGGGGACTGGTCAGTGTGAGAGAGGGGCCTGGGGACTGGTCAGTGTGAGAGAGGGGTCTGGGGACTGGTCAGTGTGAGAGAGGGGCCTGGGGACTGGTCAGTGTGAGAGAGGGGCCTGGGGACTGGTCAGTGTGAGAGAGGGGCCTGGGGACTGGTCAGTGTGAGAGAGGGGCCTGGGGACTGGTCAGTGTGAGAGAGGGGCCTGGGGACTGGTCAGTGTGAGAGAGGGGTCTGGGGACTGGTCAGTGTGAGAGAGGGGTCTGGGGACTGGTCAGTGCGAGAGAGGGGCCTGGGGACTGGTCAGTGTGAGAGAGGGGCCTGGGGACTGGTCAGTGTGAGAGAGGGGCCTGGGGACTGGTCAGTGTGAGAGAGGGGCCTGGGGACTGGTCAGTGTGAGAGAGGGGCCTGGGGACTGGTCAGTGTGAGAGAGGCGTCTGGGGACTGGTCAGTGCGAGAGAGGGGCCTGGGGACTGGTCAGTGTGAGAGAGGGGCCTGGGGACTGGTCAGTGTGAGAGAGGGGCCTGGGGACTGGTCAGTGTGAGAGAGGGGTCTGGGGACTGGTCAGTGCGAGAGAGGGGCCTGGGGACTGGTCAGTGTGAGAGAGGGGCCTGGGGACTGGTCAGTGTGAGAGAGGGGCCTGGGGACTGGTCAGTGTGAGAGAGGGGCCTGGGGACTGGTCAGTGTGAGAGAGGGGCCTGGGGACTGGTCAGTGTGAGAGAGGGGTCTGGGGACTGGTCAGTGTGAGAGAGGGGTCTGGGGACTGGTCAGTGTGAGAGAGGGGTCTGGGGACTGGTCAGTGTGAGAGAGGGGTCTGGGGACTGGTCAGTGTGAGAGAGGGGTCTGGGGACTGGTCAGTGTGAGAGAGGGGTCTGGGGACTGGTCAGTGTGAGAGAGGGGCCTGGGGACTGGTCAGTGTGAGAGAGGGGCCTGGGGACTGGTCAGTGAGAGAGGGGCCTGGGGACTGGTCAGTGAGAGAGGGGCCTGGGGACTGGTCAGTGAGAGAGGGGTCTGGGGACTGGTCAGTGAGAGAGGGGTCTGGGGACTGGTTTGGTGCACGGATGGAATGTCCTATGTTAGTGGTTGTAATTGTTGGTGACACTTTGTGTCAAGCATTGCTTGTAGTTGGACGGAGTATTTATGTTTTTGTAGGTCAATAAAACTCTCTCTTTTGAGTTCAGTGGCCCAAACTATTTTATTTCATCAACACCCAGTGGACAAGTAAGATTTAAACAACTCTTACATTGAAGAACTGGTGGAGGCACCGGGCTCACCCCCGACCCCGGGCTCACCCCCGACCCCGGGCTCACTCCATCACTGGGCTGTGAGATCAGCTCCCCGGTCCCCGGGCTCACCCCGGGCTCACCCCCGACCCCGGGCTCACTCCATCACTGGGCTGTGAGACCAGCTCCCCGGTCCCCCGGGCTCACTCCATCACTGGGCTGAGACCAGCTCTCCGGTCCCCGGGCTCACTCCGTCACTGGGCTGTGAGACCAGCTCCCCGGTCCCCGGGCTCACTCCATCACTGTGCTGAGACCAGCTCTCCGGTCCCCGGGCTCACTCCGTCACTGGGCTGTGAGACCAGCTCCCCGGTCCCCGGGGCTCACTCCATCACTGGGCTGAGACCAGCTCTCCGGTCCCCGGGCTCACTCCGTCACTGGGCTGTGAGACCAGCTCACCCGGTCCCTGGGCTCACTCCATCACTGGGCTGTGAGACAGCTCCCCGGTCCCTGGGCTCACTCCATCACTGGGCTGTGAGACCAGCTCCCGGTCCCCGGGCTCACTCCATCACTGGGCTCACTCCATCACTGGGCTGTGAGACCAGCTCCCCGGTCCCCGGGCTCACTCCATCACTGGGCTCACTCCATCACTGGCTGTGAGACCAGCTCCCCGGTCCCCGGGCTCACTCCATCACTGGGCTGAGAGCAGCTTCCCGGTCCCCGGGCTCACTCCGTCACTGGGCTGTGAGACCAGCTCCTGGTCCCCTGGGCTCACTCCATCACTGGGCTGTGAGAGCAGCTCCCCGGGTCCCCGGGCTCACTCCATCACTGGGCTGTGAGAGCAGCTCCCCGGTCCCCGGGCTCACTCATCACTGGGCTGAGAGCAGCTTCCCGGTCCCCCGGGCTCACTCCATCACTGGGCTGTGAGACCAGGCTCCCCGGTCCCCTGGCTCACTCCATCACTGGGCTCACTCCATCACTGGGCTGTGAGACCAGCTCCCCGGTCCCCGGCTCACCTCCATCACTTGGCTGAGAGCAGCTTCCGGTCCCCGGGCTCACTCCGTCACTGGGCTGTGAGACCAGCTCCCTGGTCCCTGGGCTCACTCCATCACTGGGCCTGTGAGACCAGCTTCCCGGTTCCCCGGGCTCACTCCCTGCACCAAGCATTGTGTTCCATTTGTCTGAAAGAAGATTTCTTTGACAAGTTTGAGATCATCACCTTGCTGAGAGGGTGTGGTGGGCTCTGGTGGGCTGTA
>NW_027139792.1:48397-94446 GCF_035084215.1 Heptranchias perlo | reverse complement strand
TGGTGAGTGAGTGTTATAATCCCGGGGGGGGGGTGAGTGAGTGTTATAACCCGGGGGGGGGGGGGAGGGGTGAGTGAGTGTTATAACCCGGGGGGGGGAGGGTGAGTGAGTGTTATAACCCGGGGGGGGGGGAGGGGTGAGTGAGTGTTATAACCCGGGGGGGGGAGGGGTGAGTGAGTGTTATAACCCGGGGGAGGGGTGAGTGAGTGTTATAATCCCGGGGGAGGGGGGGTGAGTGAGTTTTATAACCCGGGGGGAGGGGTGAGTGAGTGTTATAACCCCGGGGGAGGGTGAGTGTGTGTTATAATCCGGGGGGGGGGGTGAGTGAGTGTTATAACCCCGGGGAGGGTGAGTGAGTGTTATAACCCCGGGGAGGGGTGAGTGAGTGTTATAACCCCGGGGGAGGGGTGAGTGTGTGTTATAATCCCGGGGGGGGGGTGAGTGAGTGTTATAACCCCGGGGGAGGGGTGAGTGAGTGTTATAACCCGGGGAGGGGTGAGCCGTGAGACGGGCCCTGTGAAGCGTCTCTCTGTTCTACCCTGTCGTCTGTGCCTCTCCCTCTTTCCCCAGACGCCCGGCCCGGTCTGCAGACGCTGGAGCTCCTCGTGCCGCCCGTCCGGCTGGCGGCGCTGGCCGTCTGGTCCGCGGTGGCCAGGCGCGACTTCAGATGTTACGGCCGGGCGGTGGAGTTCCTGGAGACGGTGAACGGCAGCGTGCCCGGTCTGGTCGGCTATCGGCACTTCGCCAAGCTGCTGCTGGGACTGAAAGCCAAGGTTAGAGCGGGGTCCGTCCGTCCGTCTGTGGGGTCCGTCCGTCCGTCTGTGGGGTCCGTCCGTCTCGTCTGTGGGGTCCGTCCGTCTGGTCGGTGGGGTCCGTCCGTCCGTCTGTGGGGTCCGTCCGTCCGTCTGTGGGGTCCGTCCGTCTGGTCGGTGGGGTCCGTCCGTCTGGTCGGTGGGGTCCGTCCGTCTGGTCGGTGGGGTCCGTCCGTCTGGTCGGTGGGGTCCGTCCGTCTGGTCGGTGGGGGCCGTCCGTCTGTCTGTTGGGGCCGTCTCGGTTTGTCGGGTTGAGTTTGTGGGAAGGGGACCCAGTACTGAAATGAGGGGAGGGGGTTTCCGGGGAGCGTGTGTCGGGGGGGAGGGGGTTTACGGGGAGCGGGAGTCGGGGGGGAGGGGGTTTACGGGGAGCGCGTGTCGGGGGGGAGGGGGTTTACGGGGAGCGGGAGTCGGGGGGGAGGGGGTTTACGGGAGCGGGAGTCGGGGGGAGGGGGTTTACGGGGAGCGCGTGTCGGGGGGAGGGGTTTACGGGAGCGGGAGTCGGGGGGAGGGGGTTTACGGGGAGCGGGAGTCGGGGGGAGGGGGTTTACGGGGAGCGGGAGTCGGGGGGGAGGGGGTTTACGGGGAGCGCGTGTCGGGGGGGAGGGGTTTACGGGGAGCGCGTGTCGGGGGGGAGGGGGTTTACGGGGAGCGCGTGTCGGGGGGGAGGGGGTTTACGGGGAGCGCGTGTCGGGGGGGAGGGGGTTTACGGGGAGCGCGTGTCGGGGGGGAGGGGGTTTACGGGAGCGCGTGTCGGGGGGAGGGGTTTACGGGGAGCGCGTGTCGGGGGGGAGGGGTTTACGGGGAGCGCGTGTCGGGGGGTCAGGGGTCTCGGTACTGTAATGAGACACTCCCTGTTATTCCCCCCCCCTCCTCTGTACTGTAATGAGACACTCCCTGTTATTCCCACCCTCCTCTGTACTGTAATGAGACACTCCCTGTTATTCCCCACCCTCCTCTGTACTGTAATGAGACACTCCCTGTTATTCCCCACCCTCCTCTGTACTGTAATGAGACACTCCCTGTTATTCCCCCCCTCCTCTGTACTGTAATGAGACACTCCTGTTATTCCCCCCCCCCTGTACTGTAATGAGACACTCCCTGTTATTCCCCCCCCCCCCTGTACTGTAATGAGACACTCCCTGTTATTCCCCACCCTCCTCTGTACTGTAATGAGACACTCCCTGTTATTCCCCCCCCTCCTCTGTATTGTAATGAGACACTCCCTGTTATTCCCCCCCCCTGTACTGTAATGAGACACTCCCTGTTATTCCCCCCCTCCTCTGTACTGTAATGAGACACTCCCTGTTATTCCCCCCCCTCCTCTGTACTGTAATGAGACACTCCCTGTTATTCCCCCCCCTCCTCTGTACTGTAATGAGACACTCCCTGTTATTCCCCCCCTCCTCTGTACTGTAATGAGACACTCCCTGTTATTCCCCCCCCTCCTCTGTACTGTAATGAGACACTCCCTGTTATTCCCCCCCCTCCTCTGTACTGTAATGAGACACTCCCTGTTATTCCCCCCCCTCCTCTGTACTGTAATGAGACACTCCCTGTTATTCCCCCCCCCTCCTCTGTACTGTAATGAGACACTCCCTGTTATTCCCCCCCCTCCTCTGTACTGTAATGAGACACTCCCTGTTATTCCCCACCCTCCTCTGTACTGTAATGAGACACTCCCTGTTATTCCCCCCCCTCCTCTGTACTGTAATGAGACACTCCCTGTTATTCCCCCCCCTCCTCTGTACTGTAATGAGACACTCCCTGTTATTCCCCCCCCTCCTCTGTATTGTAATGAGACACTCCCTGTTATTCCCCCCCCCCTGTACTGTAATGAGACACTCCCTGTTATTCCCCCCCTCCTCTGTACTGTAATGAGACACTCCCTGTTATTCCCCCCCCTCCTCTGTACTGTAATGAGACACTCCCTGTTATTCCCCCCCCTCCTCTGTACTGTAATGAGACACTCCCTGTTATTCCCCCCCCTCCTCTGTACTGTAATGAGACACTCCCTGTTATTCCCCCCCTCCTCTGTACTGTAATGAGACACTCCCTGTTATTCCCCCCTCCTCCTCTGTACTGTAATGAGACACTCCCTGTTATTCCCCCTCCTCCTCTGTACTGTAATGAGACACTCCCTGTTATTCCCCCCCCTCCTCCCTCTGCAGATTATCCTGGAGATGGTCCTGCAGGATCCTCCGGCCAGTGAGCTTCGATCCACGCTGGACCGATACTTCCCGGAGAAACTCCCCGCTCACCCGATGGCGGTGAGTGCTCGCTCGCTCGCTCGCGTCTGCTCCGAGCGCCCTGGTTATTTTGAAGCCCTTTTGGCGATTCCCCGATTTCACCCCAAGCTGTCGAGAGTCGGCGTTTTCTCCTGGAGACAGTTCCACGCCCGCTGGGGTCAGGGGGGAAGGTTTTTCTGGCCGGGCCCTCCTTCCCATGGGACCGGGGCGGGGGGCTGGTGTTTAGAGGGGGCATCGGGCCCAGCCTCCCCTCTGAGGCGTCTGTCTCACTCTCTCGGAGTCAGACGGTCGGGGGGTTCGAGCCCCCGCTCCAGAGTCTCGAGCCCCGTAATCCAGGGCCGACACTCTTTTTTCCCCCCCCCGGTGTCGGTACTGAGGGAGCGCCGCACTGTCGGAGGGTCAGTACTGAGGGAGCGCCGCACTGTCGGAGGGTCGGTACTGAGGGAGCGCCGCACTGTCGGAGGGTCGGTACTGAGGGAGCGCCGCACTGTCGGAGGGTCGGTACTGAGGGAGCGCCGCACTGTCGGAGGGTCGGTACTGAGGGAGCGCCGCACTGTCGGAGGGTCGGTACTGAGGGAGCGCCGCACTGTCGGAGGGGCGGTACTGAGGGAGCGCCGCACTGTCGGAGGGGCGGTACTGAGGGAGCGCCGCACTGTCGGAGGGTCGGTACTGAGGGAGCGCCGCACTGTCGGAGGGTCGGTACTGAGGGAGCGCCGCACTGTCGGAGGGTCGGTACTGAGGGAGCGCCGCACTGTCGGAGGGTCGGTACTGAGGGAGCGCCGCACTGTCGGAGGGTCGGTACTGAGGGAGCACCGCACTGTTGGAGGGTCGGTACTGAGGGAGCGCCGCACTGTCGGAGGGTCGGTACTGAGGGAGCGCCGCACTGTCGGAGGGTCAGTGCTGAGGGAGCGCCGCACTGTCGGAGGGTCGGTACTGAGGGAGCGCCGCACTGTCGGAGGGTCGGTACTGAGGGAGCGCCGCACCGTCGGAGGGGCCGTCTTTCAGATGAGACGTCAAACCGAGGGGCGTCTGGACGTAAAAAGAGCGGGAGGAGTCCTCCCCGGTGTTTATCCCTCAACCAACATCTCTTTTTTTAAAAAAAAAACAGATGAGCTGGTCATTTATCCCGTTGCTGTTTGTGGGATCTTGCTGTGCGCAAATTGGCTGCTGCGTTTCCTACATTACAACAGTGGCTACACTTCTTTTTAAAAGAAAGAAGTACCTGATTGTCTGTCTGCAAAGTGCTTTGGGACGTCCTGAGGTGGTGAACAGACGCGCTCTCTCTCTTCTCCTTGACCTTTGCTTCCCTTGGTCTCTTCCACAGACTCCCCGTGACGCGCAGAAGGTCACTCAGGTTCAGCACCAGTTCCGGGAGCTTGTTCTCTATTTGATGAACGATCCGCCTCTCAGGACCCCCTCCTCCCTGCAGGTAATATAACACGGGCAAAACAAGAAGCCTCCAAAATAATCGTGAACGGGCTGCGCCGTGTCTGCGTGTCAGACGGTTGCCTCCGTCTGGTCCTCCCTCCTTCCCGTGGCTCGGTCGGTCTCGCGCTCTCCTCCTTGAGTCAGACGGTCAAGGGGTTGGTGTCCAGACTCGATTATTCCAATGCTCTCCTGGCCGGTCCCCCCCACCCCGTCTCCCACCCTCCGTAAACTCCAGCTCATCCAAAACTCTGCTGCCCCCCGTATCCTAACTCGCACCGAGTCCCGTTCACCCATCACCCCCCCTGTGCTCGCTGGACCTACATCGGCTCCCGGTCCGGGAACGCCTCGATTTTAAAATTCTCATCCTCGTGTTCAAATCCCTCCATGGCCCTCGCCTCCCTCCCTATCTCTGGAACCTCCTCCAGCCCCGACGACCCTCCCAGATGTCTGCTCTCCTCCGATTCTGGCCTCTTGCGCCTCCCCAATTTCCTTCGCCCCACCATTGGGGGCCGTGCCTTCAGCCATCTCGGCCCTAAGCTCTGGAATTCCCTCCCTAAACCTCTCCGCCTCTCTCTCCTCCTTTTAAGACGCTCCTTAAAATCTACCTCTTTGACCGAGCTTTTGGTCACCTGTCCTAATATCTCCTTATATGTCTCGGTGTCAGTCGCTCCTGTGAAGGGCCTTGGGGGACGTTTTACTACGTTAAAGGCCGCTGTATGATTGCGAGTTGCTGTCGAGTCCCCACTCCAGAGACGTCAGCATAAATTCCAGGGCCAACACTCCCGGCGCCAGTACTGAGGGAGCGCCGCACTGTCGGAGGGTCGGTACTGAGGGAGCGCCGCACTGTCGGAGGGTCGGTACTGAGGGAGCGCCGCACTGTCGGAGGGTCAGTACTGAGGGAGCGCCGAGCTGTCGGAGGGTCAGTACTGAGGGAGCACCGCACTGTCGGAGGGTCAGTACTGAGGGAGCGCCGCACTGTCGGAGGGTCAGTACTGAGGGAGCGCCGCACTGTCGGAGGGTCAGTACTGAGGGAGCGCCGCACTGTCGGAGGGTCGGTACTGAGGGAGCGCCGCACTGTCGGAGGGTCGGTACTGAGGGAGCGCCGCACTGTCGGAGGGGCGGTACTGAGGGAGCGCCGCACTGTCGGAGGGTCGGTACCGAGGGAGCGCCGCACTGTCGGAGGGTCAGTACCGAGGGAGCGCCGCACTGTCGGAGGGTCAGTACCGAGGGAGCGCCGCACTGTCGGAGGGTCGGTACCGAGGGAGCGCCGAGCTGTCGGAGGGTCAGTACTGAGGGAGCACCGCACTGTCGGAGGGTCAGTACTGAGGGAGCGCCGCACTGTCGGAGGGTCAGTACTGAGGGAGCGCCGCACTGTCGGAGGGTCAGTACTGAGGGAGCGCCGCGCTGTCGGAGGGTCAGTACTGAGGGAGCGCCGCACTGTCGGAGGGTCAGTACTGAGGGAGCGCCGCACTGTCGGAGGGGCGGTACTGAGGGAGCGCCGCACTGTCGGAGGGTCGGTACCGAGGGAGCGCCGCACTGTCGGAGGGTCAGTACTGAGGGAGCGCCGCACTGTCGGAGGGTCAGTACTGAGGGAGCGCCGAGCTGTCGGAGGGTCAGTACTGAGGGAGCACCGCACTGTCGGAGGGTCAGTACTGAGGGAGCGCCGCACTGTCGGAGGGGCGGTACTGAGGGAGCCCCGCACTGTCGGAGGGTCAGTACTGAGGGAGCGCCGCACTGTCGGAGGGTCAGTACTGAGGGAGCGCCGCACTGTCGGAGGGTCAGTACTGAGGGAGCCCCGCACTGTCGGAGGGGCGGTACTGAGGGAGCGCCGCGCTGTCGGAGGGTCAGTACTGAGGGAGCGCCGCGCTGTCGGAGGGTCAGTACTGAGGGAGCGCCGCGCTGTCGGAGGGTCAGTACTGAGGGAGCGCCGCGCTGTCGGAGGGTCAGTACTGAGGGAGCGCCGCGCTGTCGGAGGGTCAGTACTGAGGGAGCGCCGCGCTGTCGGAGGGTCAGTACTGAGGGAGCGCCGCGCTGTCGGAGGGGCCGTCTTTCGGGACGAGACGTCAAACCGAGGGGCCCCCTTCTGCCCCTCTCGGGTGGGACGTAAAAGATCCCACCGTCGCAATTGGAAGAAGAGCAGGAGGGGGACGTTCTCCCCGGTGTCCCCTCAAAATAGCCTTAAAATCAGATGATCTGGGTCATTTATCAAGTGGCTGCTCGTGGGATCTTGCTGAGCGCAAATCGGCTGCCGTGTTTCCTACATTACGCTTCCAAAAAAAAAAGGACTTTGTCGGCTGTAATGCGCGTTTGAGACGTCCCAGGGTAGATAAATGCTAGGCTGGAGTGCTTTCTTTTGACAGGTGGAGGTACAGGAGCAGTACGGAGAGGAATTCCTGAAGGTGTTGCAGAAGCTGCTCTGGGAGTACCTGCAGCGCCTGGCGGCCTCCCTGCCCAGAGTGTGCATCGAGCAGGTGCGTGGGTACGATACGTGGGTACAGGGGACCTGGGCGAAGGATTGGGGGTCATGGCGGCGCAGCGGGTGAGATGGGTCACTAGCGACTGGTGCATGGATCCAGACCGGGTGGTTTTGGGGGTGTGGCTCGTCGACACAGAAGGTGTGGCTTATGTAGATGGTGCGGGTTATATACATGGTGGCTGTTGTGTAGCCTCCATCATAAGGTCAGAAATGGGGATGTTCGCTGATGACTGCACAGTGTTCAGTTCCATTCGCAACCCCTCAGATAATGAAGCAGTCCGAGCCCGCATGCAGCAAGACCTGGACAACATCCAGGCTTGGGCTCATAAGTGGCAAGTAACATTCGCGCCAGACAAGTGCCAGGCAAAGACCATCTCCAACAAGAGAGAGTCTAACCACCTCCCCTTGACATTCAACGGCATTACCATCGCCGAATTCCCCACCATCAACATCCTGGGGGTCACCATTGACCAGAAACTTAACTGGACCAGCCACATAAATACTGTGGCTACAAGAGCAGGTCAGAGGCTGGGAATTCTGCGGCGAGTGACTCACCTTCTGACTCCCCAAAGCCTTTCCACCATCGACAAGGCACAAGTCAGGAGTGTGATGGAATACTCTCCACTTGCCTGGATGAGTGCAGCTCCAACAACACTCAAGAAGCTCGACACCATCCAGGACAAAGCAGCCCGCTTGATTGGCACCCCATCCACCACCCTAAACATTCACTCCCTTCACCACCGGCGCACCGTGGCTGCAGTGTGTACCATCCACAGGATGCACTGCAGCAACTCGCCAAGGCTTCTTCGACAGCACCTCCCAAACCCGCGACCTCTACCACCTAGAAGGACAAGAGCAGCAGGCACATGGGAACAACACCACCTGCACGTTCCCCTCCAAGTCACACACCATCCCGACTTGGAAATCTACCGGCCGTTCCTTCATCGTCGCTGGGTCAAAATCCTGGAATTCCCTACCTAACAGCACTGTGGGAGAATCTTCACCACACGGACTGCAGCGGTTCAAGAAGGCGGCTCACCACCACCTTCTCAAGGGCGGTTAGGGATGGGCAATAAATGCCGGCCTCGCCAGCGATGCCCACATCCCATGAACGAATAAAAAAAAATGGCGGGTGTTACACAGATGGGAGAGTGGGGGGGGGGTCACAGAGCCGCAGAGAGAGACCGGGGGTCGTATCTCCTCCGTCCTGTGTATGTCCCAATGCCCGTGCTACTCCCCCTCCCCGATGGCTGCCCATTCACTCCTCCTCTTACTCTCCCTTTTTAGTTACGGGACGCGGTCCAAGGTGCTGGCCCCTCTGACCCCCACCGAGAGCAATTCCTGACCAGGTGCCTGAACGAGCTGGACCCACCCTCGCTACAGCTGCTGCTTCGCGACCCGGGGGCGTATGCCCCCCAGGACCCAGGTGGGTGTCGGGGGGGGTTTGGGCAGTGGACCGGGCATTGAACGATTACCGCCTTCAGTATCCCGAGCCCGATTGATAAGTCTCACGGTGTTTACACCGAGACTTCCCCGTTCGCGATCTGCCTCTCGCTGTTTGGCTTCTTTATCGCCCTTCAGTGCTGTGTGATAACTAACTTCTGTCGTCTTAACTGGCTGGGTCTTAAGTTGTCAGCCCGTGGTTCAGTGGGGCCTCACTATCGTCGCTGAGACAGAAGGGCGTGGGTTCGAGTCCCCGCTCCAGAGACTCGAGCCCCGTAATCCAGGGCCGACACTCCCCAGGGTCAATACCGAGGGAGCGCCGCACTGTGGGAGGGTCAGTACTGAGGGAGCGCCGCACTGTGGGAGGGTCGGTACTGAGGGAGCGCCGCACTGTGGGAGGGTCAGTACTGAGGGAGCGCCGCACTGTGGGAGGGTCAGTACTGAGGGAGCGCCGCACTGTCGGAGGGTCGGTACTGAGGGAGCGCCGCACTGTGGGAGGGTCAGTACTGAGGGAGCGCCGCACTGTGGGAGGGTCGGTACTGAGGGAGTGCCGCACTGTGGGAGGGTCAGTACTGAGGGAGCGCCGCACTGTCGGAGGGTCAGTACTGATGGAGTGCCGCACTGTCGGAGGGTCAGTACTGAGGGAGCGCCGCACTGTCGGAGGGTCGGTACTGAGGGAGCGCCGCACTGTCGGAGGGTCGGTACTGAGGGAGCGCCGCACTGTCGGAGGGTCAGTACTGAGGGAGCGCCGCACCGTCGGAGGTGCAGTCTTTCGGATGAGGCGTTAAACCGAGGGCCCCGTCTGCCCCTCTCAGGTGGACGTAAAAGATCCCACGGCCACTATTTGGGAGAAGAGCAGGAGTGGGGGGAGTTCTCCCCGGTGTCCTGCGGCCGATATTTATCCCTCAACCAACATTTTTTTTAAGAAAAAGGAACAGTTTTATCTGGTCACTTATCACATTGCTGTTTGTGGGAGCTTGCTGTGCGCAAATTGGCTGCTGCGTTTCCTACATTACAACCGTGAAAAAAGTACCTCGTTGGCTGTAAAGCGCCCTGAGATGCTGAAAGGCACTAAGGTGGGTGGGAGGATGTAATTACAGCGTGAGCTGTTTACATAGGCTGTTCGCATTATAAATATGGAGAGGGGAGTTTATACTGTGCACAGTTCTGGTCTCCCTATTACAAAAAAGGATATAGAGGCACTGGAGCAAGTGCAACAAAGATTAACAAGGATGGTACCAGAACTGAGAGGTCGTAACTCAGGAAAGGCTGAACAGACTGGGGCTCTTTTCTCTCGAATCGAGAAGACGGAGGGAGTGACCTGATCGAGGTCTTTAAGATAATGAAAGGGTTCGACAGGGTAGACGTAGAGAACATGTTTCCACTTGCGGGGGGAGACCAGAACTAGAGGGACGTCAATATAAGATAGTCACTGATAAATCCAATCGGGAATTCAGGAGAAACTTCTTTCCCCAGAGAGCGGTGAGAATGTGGAACTCGCTCCCACAAGGAGTAGTTGAGGTGAATAGTGGAGATGGATTTAAGGGGAAGCTCGATAAACACATGAGGGAGAAAGGAACGGAAGGAGATGCTGAGAGGGTGAGATGGAGTCGGGAGGGAGGAAGCTCGTGTGGAGCATAAACACCAGCACGGAGCAGGTGGGCCGAATGGCCTGTTTCCGTGCTGTAAATTCTAAGTAATATAAAATTAAGGACAGGGTGAATTATCCCGCAACTCAGGGCTTCACCTCAGCGCTGTACTTGATGGTGATTCCCTTGTGTTTGACTCCATGGGAGACCCACTGGTATCTGACCAACACGGTCTCCAAAAAAAAAACCCAATCTTCCCGTTTGTTATTTTCTGCCCTGGGCGTCACGCTGTTTCCGTCACGCCTGCGTGACAGTTCAGGCAAGGTCTGTATGGTTACCGCCGTCTCTCAGTCCTCCTGAAGGGAAGGGGGCGCTCCAGGCCACTGCACTGCCCCCCCCTTCCCCCCCACCCCAAACTATCCACCACCAGAAATGCGATCAGTGCCCATGTATTGATCCCTCCCTCCGTCTGTTTATCTGGGGGGGTGTGGGGATTATCGGGGGGGGGGGGATTATTGGGGGGGGGGGGTTGACCAGGGTCGTTTATCTGACCGTATGGTGGGAGTTACCACGTTGTTTTCACTCCTGCTCCTTCCCTCCTAGTCTCCCTCGACGTTGAGTCTGACGTGGAACCTGGTGGTACCACCTTGTGCGACGATGGCGGCCTGACCTTCCCGATTGCCCGGAAACGCCCCGTCCCGCGGAGGCTGGCTCCGAGCGCGCACCCCCTCGGGGAGGAGGGGCGAGAGGAGGGCTCGGGACGGGGCCCCACCCCCGGGGACACCGCCTTGCTTCCCTCGGAGGAGAAACGGGCGGAGAGTGGGCGAGGCGTGTCCGCCCGTGACACGGATGGCCGGTGGAGGTCGCAGGTCAGGGGGTCGCCGGGGAGCGGCGGGCGGGCGAGGCCGAGGAAGAGGTCGCCGCCCGGTCAGCGGGCCAGGACGCCGCCCGGAGATGGGGAGGCCCCCGCCCGGCTCCGTCACCAGGACGACTGCGGCCCGGCGCTCCCCCGATGGGACCTCCGGACCAGGGGACGCCGCGGAGGGGGTGAGGCGGCGTCGGGGCCCGGCCGCGAGCGATCGCCGCAGGAGAGGAGGAGTCCGGTCGCCTCGCTGACCCGTCGCTGGAGGCTGCGCCCGAGACCCAGGGAGAAAGAGTGAGTCTGGGGCGGGGTGGGGGAATGGAGGGGAGGGCGTGACCTTTCACCTCCACACTGTTTCCTTGGCTTGAGTCAGCACCCTCTTGCACATGACCTCCTGTCAAGAGTTCAGGAGTCAGAGTTCCTCGCGGTGCCCCCAATCCGGGCTGGCTGAGTTGCCCGATCCAATCCTCCTTGCACGCCAGTAGTGAGCAACGATGCACACTCGCACCGTCGCGCGTGAGCGGTGTTTGGGGGGCAGTGGAGACGCGCTCCTGAACCGCAGCACAAAACAGGCGGGCGTTTTCCAAATCGGCAAACTTTTCTGACGGAGCAATTGAGCTCTGAGTGACCCCTCGCCTCGGCCCGCATTTAATTATTGCTCTTTCCGGCTTAGGGGACGACTGCCACGTCTACCCTATCAAACCCCGTCATTATCTTAAAGACCTCTATCAGGTCACTCCCCTCTGTCTTCCCTTTTCTAGAGAAAAGAGCCCCAGCCTGTTCAGTCTTTCCCGTAGTTATTTGTTGTTGTTGCAGGGGCGTTGTCCCATGTAAGACACCACGTATTATTCTGCTGTTGAGATGGAGCTGTGTTCAAGATGGCCGTGTCTTTTTAAGGCTGTGAGTTCTGGGACAGTGAAATTGCAAGTGTTAATGTGCATTTTCTTTCTGGTCCTGGCTACTCTCGCGTTCCAACGAGGCAATAAATTGTAGAACGATACAGCACAGAAGGAGGCCATTTGGCCCATCGTGCCTGTGGCGGCTCTTTGAAAGAGCTATCCAATTCGTCCCACTCTGATTACGGACCCTTCTACCGCTAAGAACATAAGAAATAGGAGCAGGAGGAGGCCGTTCGGCCCCTCGAGCCTGCTCCGCCATTCAATCAGATCATGGCTGATCTTCGACCTCAACTCCACTTCCCCGCCCGATCCCCGTATCCCTCGATTCCCCTCGAGTCCAAAAATCTATCGATCTCAGTCTTGAATATACTCAACGACCGAGCATCCACAGCCCTCTGGGGTAGAGAATTCCAAAGATTCACAACCCTCTGAGTGAGGAAATTCCTCCTCATCTCAGTCTAGGATGGCCGACCCCTTATCCTGAGACTATGCCCCCTGGTTCTGGACTCTCCAGCCAGGGGAAGCAGCCTCTCAGCATCTACCCTGTGAAGCCCCCTCAGAATCTTATATGTTTCAATGAGATCACCTCTCATTCTTCTGAACTCCAGAGAGTATCGGCCCGTTCTACTCAATCTCTCCTCAAAGGACAACCCTCTCATCCCAGGAATTAATCTAGTGAACCTTCGTTGCACCGCCTCGAAGTCAAGTTTCACTGGAAGCAGTTTCTCCCTGTTTACTCCATCGAAAACCCATCGTGATTTTGAGCACTTATTAAATCTCCTCTGCTTGAAGGTGAACAATCCCCGCTCCTCCGGTCTCTCCGCTAGTGTACGAGGGGAGTGGGGAAGGACACAAAAGCTTCCCTCCGGCAGCGAGAGACTGCCTGTGCTGCTCTTCTGCCCTCAGTGAGGCAGGAAGTTATGTCCCAGTTCGAGCACTGGGTATAGTTTTGGCTGCCCCGTTATAGAAAGGACATTGCATTCGGAGAATCTGTTTCCAGTGGCAGAAGGGTCGGTAACCAGAGGACGCAGATTTAAGGTGATCGGCAAATGAACCAGAGGGGGAGATGAGGAGAATATATTTTTACGCAGCGAGTTGTGATGATCTGGAACGCGCTGCCTGAAAGGGCGGTGGAAGCAGATTCAATAATAACTTTCAAAAAGGAATTGGATAAATACTTGAAGGGATGAATTTACAGGGCGATGGGGAGAGAGCGGGGCAGTGGGATTAGTTTTGGGATTGATACAGGGCTATGGGGAGAGAGCGGGGCAGTGGGATTAGTTTGGGATTGATACAGGGCTATGGGGAGGGAGCGGGGCAGTGGGATTAGTTTGGGATTGATACAGGGCTATGGGGAGAGAGTGGGGCAGTGGGATTAGTTTGGGATTGATACAGGGCTATGGGGAGAGAGCGGGGCAGTGGGATTAGTTTGGGATTGATACAGGGCTATGGGGAGAGAGCGGGGCAGTGGGATTAGTTTGGGATTGATACAGGGCTATGGGGAGAGAGCGGGGCAGTGGGATTAGTTTGGGATTGATACAGGGCTACGGGGAGAGAGTGGGGCAGTGGGATTAGTTTGGGATTGATACAGGGCTACGGGGAGAGAGCGGGGCAGTGGGATTAGCCGAGCTCCCCTTTGGTCTGAGAGTTGAATAATTAACGTATTCGGCTCTAAATATTGTATCCCTCTCCCTTTTGCTGCTAAATATTTATCTACAGTCAACTCTGCTGATTCCAAGTAGCTGAACTGGATGCTTCAGTTTGCTGATGTCTTCAGTTCTCTCTCGGCTCTCTGAATTCACTTTCTTGGATGCCTCTGGCAGTGCTGGCATCGCTCCTGAGGGGATGTCAGTGCTCGAGACGAGGGCCTAAATCCCAGAGGGTGAGGGGGCCGGGAGGGATGGGGGCCGTTCGGTGACGAACGACAGCAATTTCCCACTTCTCAATTCTGGAAACTCCCGCTCCCTCTCTTTTATTTTCTGCCTTCTTGTCGAAAAATCGCACCGTGTCCGATTAATTCTTTGATTTCCGTCTGGTGCAGGAACACGGCAGAATGGAGATTGAGCCGTCCCGCTCTCAGACGCCCGTGCGTGGCAGGGCCGTCCGACCGGCTTCCGGCAGAACGAGAAGGTAACTCGACAAAAGACATCCAATAATCGCTCTCTGTGAGCAGTTTCTACTCTCTCTCGAGGGGCCTCAGCTCATCCGCTGCTGAAACCCTCATCCGTGCCTCTGTTACCTCCAGACTGGACTATCCCAACGCTCTCCTGGCCGGCCTCCCGTCTCCCACCCTCCGTAAACTCCAGCTCATCCAAAACTCTGCTGCCCCCCCGTATCCTAACTCACACCGAGTCCCGTTCACCCATCACCCCCCTGTGCTCGCTGGACCTACATCGGCTCCCGGTCCGGGAACGCCTCGATTTTAAAATTCTCATCCTCGTTTTCCAATCCCTCCATGGCCTCTCCCACCTCCCTATCTCTGTGACCTCCTCCAGCCCCTCCAACCCTCCCAGATCTCTGCGCTCCTCCAATTCAGGCCTCTTGCCCATCCCCGATTTTAATCGCTCCACCATTGGCGGCCGTGCCTTCAGCTGCCTGGGTCCTAAGCTCTGGAATTCCCTCCCTGAACCTCTCCCCCTCTCTCTCCTCCTTTTAAGACGCTCCTTAAAACCTACCTCTTTGACCGAGCTTTTGGTCACCTGTCCTAATATCTCCTGATGTGTCTCGGTGTTAAATTTTGTCTGATTTAAGCTCCTGTGAAGGGTCTTGGGGGCGTTTTACCACAGTTAAAGGCGCTATATAAATGCAAGTAGTTTTTGGAATACAAAGGGATGGAAGTTATGGACAGAGCTCTGGTTAGACCCCATCTGGAGCACGGTGTTCAGTTCTGGGCACCGCACCTCAGGAAGGAGATATTGGCCCTTGGAGGGGGTGCGGGGCAGATTCACTGGGGCTGAAAGGGTTAAATTACGAGGCCAGGTTGCACAGACTGGGCTCGTAATCCCTTGAATATAGAAGATTAAGGGGTGATCTGATCGAGGTGTTTGAGATGATTAAAGGATTTGATGGGGTTGATATTTCCTCTGGTGTGGGGGGAGTCCAGAACGAGGGGGGGGAGGGTAGAACCTTAAAATTAGAGCCAGGCCGTTCACGGGTGAAGTCAGGAATCACTTCTTCACACAAAGGGGAGTGGGAATCTGGAACTCTCTCCCCACAAAAGGCTGTGGAGACCGGGGATCAATTGGAAATTTCAGTACTGAGATTGATCGATTTTTGTCAGGCGGGGGTATTGAGGGTTACGGAACCAAGGCAAGTAGATGGAGTTAAGATACAGATCAGCCATGATCTGATTGAATGGCGGAACAGGCCCGAGGGGGCTGAATGGCCTCCTCCTATTCCTATGGTAACAGGCCCGAGGGGGCTGAATGGCCTCCTCCTGTTCCTACGGTAACAGGCCCGAGGGGGCTGAATGGCCTCCTCCTGTTCCTACGGTAACAGGCCCGAGGGGCCTGAATGGCCTCCTCCTGTTTCTACGGTAACAGGCCCGAGGGGGCTGAATGGCCTCCTCCTGTTTCTACGGTGACAGGCCCGAGGGGCCTGAATGGCCTCCTCCTGTTCCTACGGTAACAGGCCCGAGGGGGCTGAATGGCCTCCTCCTGTTCCTACGGTAACAGGCCCGAGGGGGCTGAATGGCCTCCTCCTGTTTCTACGGTAACAGGCCCGAGGGGCCTGAATGGCCTCCTCCTGTTTCTACGGTGACAGGCCCGAGGGGGCTGAATGGCCTCCTCCTGTTTCTACGGTGACAGGCCCGAGGGGGGCTGAATGGCCTCCTCCTGTTCCTATGTTCCTAAGCAGGGAGCGCGGATGGGGCGGTGAAGGGGAGAACTGCATGTGTCCGCCCTCTCAGAGTTATTAGAAAAGGGGTGTGGTTTATCGCAAGTCATCTGTTCCCCTTTCTCCACCCAGGAGTGTTAGCCGTGGCTCAGGGAGGGTCTCACTCGCTCCCCGAGTCAGAAGGTCGTGGGTTCGAGTCCCCGCTCCGAGACTCGAGCCCCGTAATCCAGGGCCGACGCTCCCGGTGCCGGTGCCGAGGGAGCGCCGCGCCGTCGGAGGGGCCAACTCTCGGATGAGACGTTAAACCGAGGGGGCCCCCGTCTGCTCCTCTGAGGTGGGACGTAAAAGATCCCCCGGCCGCTACTGGAAGAGGAGCAGGAGGGGGGAGCTCTCCCCGGTGTCCTGGGGCCGATATTTATCCCTCAAACCGACAAAAAAACAGACGATCTGGTCATTTATTACATCGCTGTTTGTGGGATCTTGCTGTGCACAAAATGGCTGGCACATTTCCTGCATTACAACAGTTGACTGCATGTCAAGAAAAAGAACAAGTGCCTCATTGTCTGTAAAGCAGTTTGGGACGTCCTGAGGTGGTGAAAGACGGCTGTATGGAAATGGGAGTCCTTTTTTTAATCTTGCCCTCTCTCTCTCTCTCTCTCTCTCGTCCAGCGATCCCCCTCCTGAGATCGGGGCCGAGACAGCGCAGCGCGGAGCCGATCGACATCATCTCAGACTCCGAGGACGAGAGTCGAGACCCGCTGACGAGCAGTCTCGGTGAGAAGGTGAGAGACGCTGCCGAGTAAATCCTCCCCCGTCCTGCGGAGCAATCGCAGGACCAGAGCCCCCCACGCCCCGTCCCTCGAGAGTCCTGTGCGTCGAAGGGGCTCGAGCCCCTCACTCTCTCCCCGCCCCTCGCTCTCTCCCTCGAGACGCCCGTTAATTGAAGGGGCTCGAGCCCCTCGCTCTCTCCCTCGAGACGCCCGTTAATCGAAGGGGCTCGAGCCCCTCGCTCTCTCCCTCGAGACGCCCGTTAATTGAAGGGGCTCGAGCCCCTCGCTCTCTCCCTCGAGACGCCCGTTAATTGAAGGGGCTCGAGTGCCCCTCGCTCTCTCCCTCGAGACGCCCGTTACTCGAAGGGGCTCGAGCCCCTCGCACTCTCCCTCGAGACGCCCGTTAATCGAAGGGGCTCGAGCCCCTCGCTCTCTCCCTCGAGACGCCCGTTAATTGAAGGGGCTCGAGCCCCTCGCTCTCTCCCTCGAGACGCCCGTTAATTGAAGGGGCTCGAGCGCCCCTCGCTCTCTCCCTCGAGACGCCCGTTAATTGAAGGGGCTCGAGCCTCTCGCTCTCTCCCTCGAGACGCCCGTTAATTGAAGGGGCTCGAGCCCCTCGCTCTCTCCCTCGAGACGCCCGTTAATTGAAGGGGCTCGAGCCCCTCGCTCTCTCCCTCGAGACACTCGTTAATCGAAGGGGCTCGAGCCCCTCGCTCTCTCCCTCGAGACGCCCGTTAATTGAAGGGGCTCGAGCCCCTCGCTCTCTCCCTCGAGACACTCGTTAATCGAAGGGGCCCGAGCCCCTCGCTCTCTCCCTCGAGACACTCGTTAATTGAAGGGGCCCGAGCCCCTCGCTCTCTCCCTCGAGACACTCGTTAATCGAAGGGGCTCGAGCCCCTCGCTCTCTCCCTCGAGACACTCGTTAATCGAAGGGGCTCGAGCCCCTCGCTCTCTCCCTCGAGACGCCCGTTAATTGAAGGGGCTCGAGCGCCCCTCGCTCTCTCCCTCGAGACGCCCGTTAATTGAAGGGGCTCGAGCCCCTCGCTCTCTCCCTCGAGACCCCCGTTAATCAAAGGGGCTCGCGCCCCTCGCTCTCTCCCTCGAGACGCCCGTTAATCGAAGGGGCTCGAGCCCCTCGCTCTCTCCCTCGAGACGCCCGTTAATTGAAGGGGCTCGAGCCCCTCGCTCTCTCCCTCGAGACACCCGTTAATTGAAGGGGCTCGAGCCCCTCGCTCTCTCCCTCGAGACGCCCGTTAATTGAAGGGGCTCGAGCCCCTCGCTCTCTGCCTCGAGACGCCCGTTAATCGAAGGGGCTCGAGCCCCTCGCTCTCTCCCTCGAGACGCCCGTTAATTGAAGGGGCTCGAGCGCCTCGCTCTCTCCCTCGACACGCCCGTTAATTGAAGGGGCTCGAGCCCCTCGCTCTCTCCCTCGAGACGCCCGTTAATTGAAGGGGCTCGAGCCTCTCGCTCTCTCCCTCGAGACATGCGTTAATTGAAGGGGCTCGAGCCCCTCGCTCTCTCCCTCGAGACGCCCGTTAATTGAAGGGGCTCGAGCCCCTCGCTCTCTCCCTCGAGACGCCCGTTAATTGAAGGGGCTCGAGCCCCTCGCTCTCTCCCTCGAGACGCCCGTTAATTGAAGGGGCTCGAGCGCCCCTCGCTCTCTCCCTCGAGACGCCCGTTAATCGAAGGGGCTCGAGCGCCCCTCGCTCTCTCCCTCGAGACACTCGTTAATTGAAGGGGCTCGAGCCCCTCGCACTCTCCCTCGAGACACTCGTTAATCGAAGGGGCTCGAGCCCCTCGCTCTCTCCCTCGAGACGCCCGTTAATTGAAGGGGCTCGAGCCCCTCGCTCTCTCCCTCGAGACGCCCGTTAATTGAAGGGGCCCGAGCCCCTCGCTCTCTCCCTCGAGACGCCCATTAATCGAAGGGGCTCGAGCCCCTCGCTCTCTCCCTCGAGACGCCCGTTAATTGAAGGGGCTCGAGCCCCTCGCTCTCTCCCTCGAGACATGCGTTAATCGAAGGGGCTCGAGCCCCTCGCTCTCTCCCTCGAGACATCCGTTAATTGAAGGGGCCCGAGCCCCTCGCTCTCTCCCTCGAGACACCCGTCAATCGAAGGGGCTCGAGCCCCTCGCTCTCTCCCTCGAGACGCCCGTTAGTTGAAGGGGCTCGAGCCCCTCGCTCTCTCCCTCGAGACGCCCGTTAATCGAAGGGGCTCGAGCCCCTCGCACTCTCCCTCGAGACGCCCGTTAATTGAAGGGGCTCGAGCCCCTCGCACTCTCCCTCGAGACACCCGTTAATCGAAGGGGCTCGAGCCCCTCGCACTCTCCCTCGAGACGCCCGTTAATTGAAGGGGCTCGAGCCCCTCGCTCTCTCCCTCGAGACGCCCGTTAATTGAAGGGGCTCGAGCCCCTCGCTCTCTCCCTCGAGACGCCCGTTAATTGAAGGGGCCCGAGCCCCTCGCTCTCTCCCTCGAGACATGCGTCAATTGAAGGGGCTCGAGACCCACCTCACCCCGTCCCTTTTCCCTTCCCGCTCCTGACCGACTGTGGCCTTTATCTCCTCCTCGAATGGGGCCCTGCTCCTTCAAGTGTTCGAGATCCACCGTTCGCCCGGCCCGAAGCCAGGGGGGCTGTATCGGGGAGGGCCCCTATCTGCTGCATGCTGGTAAACATCTCCGGTTTGAGTTGATCCCGGCCATGGGCGGGCGGTCGAAGTTGGCGGAGGGGGGTAAGGTAAGGTCGGGAGCCCTCGCCGTCCTTTGGACTGGTTCTGATACGACCGATTGGCGGTTGCGGGGGTCTGAGCCCTTGTTTTCGGGACTGACTTGTCCAGTGACGTCACTGCGCCGGCCCGGCTGGGAGAGGCGATTGCCGCCAGTGCTGATGGGACCGCCAGTTCTCTGACCCACCCACCCACCCACCACTGCTCTTCCTTTTCCAGGGGCCTCTGCAGCTGTACCACAGAACCAAGCACGACACTTACATCCCGACCCTGGTCCAACACCTCCAGCCGCTCGCCATGTACCCCTGCTACGTGGCCCTGGAGAGGATGGCGGTGAGTCCCCCTCTTATTAAAAAGGGGTTCGGGGGGGTGGGGAGGAAGACCTCGAGGGAGGGGTGGGGTTCGAACGCAAACAGTCGTTGAATTTACCACCCGTGGAGGGAGGGAGGGAGGGAGGGAGGAAGAAATCTCCACTGGCGCGTCTCCCGTGGAATTGCTCACGGTGCGTGCGATGTTTTGTAGGTGTCGGCCGCGGGCGGGGAGGGGGGGCGGGGAGGTCTCACTCCCCCTCTCTGAGCCAGCAGGTCGTGGGTTCGAATCCCCGCTCCGAGAGGCTCGAGCCCCATAACCCAGGGGCCGACACGACCACCCCGGCGGTGCCGTCTCTCGGACGGGACGTTAAACCGAGGGGGGCCCCCCCCCCCCGTCTGCCCCCCTCGGGTCGACGTAGAAGATCCCACGGCCGCTATTGGGAAGGAGAGCGGGAGGGGTGGGCGGGGAGTTCTCCCCGGTGTCCTGGGGCCCGATGTTTATCCCTCAACCGACATCACTAACAAAAAAAACCAGATGATCCGCTCATTTATCACATTGCTGTTTGTGGGATCTTGCTGTGCGCAAATCGGCTGCCGTGTTTCCTGCATTACAACAGTGACCACACTACAAAATTTACTTAATTGACTGTAAAGTGGTCTGGGACGTCTTGAGGTGGAGAAAGGCGCCAAATAAATGCAAGACGTTGCTTCACACGGACAGGAGCGTTAATGACCAGCGTATTATTCTGCTGCTAAGGTGGGTCCGTGGGTACTGTGGATTGTCCCCGTCGGGCGGCCGTGTAGTTTACAACAAGCGGCCCTCCCGTGGAGTTGCTCGTGGTGCGTGCGCTCCTTTGCGCGGACGGGAGCGTCGCACGCCGCGTGCAACTCCCGGTGTATTATTCGCTGGCGGCCCTCCCGTGGAGTTGCTCGTGGTGCGTGCGCTCCTTTACGCGGACGGGAGCGTCGCACGCCGCGTGCAACTCCCGGCGTATTATTCGCTGGCGGCCCCTCCCGTGGAGTTGCTCGTGGTGCGTGCGGTCCTTTACGCGGACGGGAGCGTCGCACGCCGTTGAGCGACGCCCGGCGTGTATTATTCTGCTGCTGAGGTGGGAGCTGTGCGTGACGTGGGCCGTCCGCCTCGACCCGCGATGTCTCGCGCCAGTGGCCCTCCCGCGGAGTTGTCCACAGTTGGCAGCGGGGATCCGGAGCGCGGCCGTGAAATGCCGCTGGTAACCTGGCCGCAATCAGCAAATCCCGCGAGTTGGAAGCCGCCCGGGGTCAAGCAGAGGGCAGTTGTAACTGCTTGTAAACCTTGGGCTGCAGCTGAATGGTTTTGAATCTGTTGTACATTTTTTAATAAATAAATAAATTCGAGGAATAAGGGACGCCTGGCATTGAATAGTAAGATGTCGCCTTAATTCACAACACGGGGGACAGGACCTGATTCCCACCAGCCGGGAATGTGTCCATTCCCCCCCTCCCCAAACCCCCTGTACCCTCTGATCCGGAACACGTCTCTCTCTTCCCTCTCTTCTCCCCCCCCCCCCCCCGGTACCCTCTAATCCGGAACATGTCTGCTCCCCCCCCCCCCACAGACCCTCTAATCCGGAACATGTCTCTCTCTCCCCCCGCCCCCCCCGTACCCCCTAATCCGGAACATGACTCTCTTCCCCCCGGACCCTCTAATCCGGAACATGTCTCTCTCTCCCCCGGACCCTCTAATCCGGAACATGTCTCTCTCTTCCCCCCCCCCCCGGGACCCTCTAATCAGGAACATGTCTCTCCCCCCGGACCCTCTAATCCGGAACATGTCTCTCTCTTTCCCCCCCCCCCCGGACCCTCTAATCCTGAACATGTCTCTCTCTTCCCCCCCCGGACCCTCTAATCCGGAACATGTCTCTCTCTCCCCCCCGGACCCTCTAATCAGGATCATGTCTCTCTCTCCCCCCGGACCCTCTAATCGGGAACATGTCTCTCCCCCCGGACCCTCTAATCCGGAACATGTCTCTCTCTTTCCCCCCCCGGACCCTCTAATCCGGAACATGTATCTCTCTTTCCCCCCCCCGGACCCTCTAATCCGGAACATGTCTCTCTCTTCCCCACCCGACCCTCTAATCCGGAACATGTCTCTCTCTTCCCCCCCCCCCCCGGACCCTCTAATCCGGAACATGTCTCTCTCTCCCCCCCCCCCGGACCCTCTAATCCGGAACATGTCTCTCTCTCTCTCTCTCCCCCGGACCCTCTAATCCGGAACATGTCTCTCTTTCCCCCCGGACCCTCTAATCTGGAACATGTCTCTCTCTCCCCCGGACCCTCTAATCCGGAACATGTCTTTCCCCCCCCCGGACCCTCTAATCCGGAACATGTCTCTCTCTCTCCCCCCGGGCCCTCTAATCTGGAACATGTCTCTCTCTCTCCCCCGGACCCTCTAATCTGGAACATGTCTCTCTCTCTCCCCCGGACCCTCGAATCTGGAACATGTCTCTCTCTCTCCCCCGGACCCTCGAATCTGGAACATGTCTCTTCCCCCCCCGGACCCTCTAATCCAGAACATGTCTCTCCCCACCCTGGACCCTCTAATCCGGAACATGTCTCTCTCTCTCCCCCGGACCCTCTAATCTGGAACATGTCTCTTTCCCCCCCGGACCCTCTAATCCGGAACATGTCTCTCTCTCCCCCCCGGACCCTCTAATCCGGAACATGTCTCTCTCTCCCCCCGGACCCTCTAATCCGGAACATGTCTCTCTCTCTCCCCCGGACCCTCTAATCCGGGACATGTCTCTCTCCCCCCGGACCCTCTAATCCGGAACATGTCTCTCTCTCCCCCCCCCCCCCGGACCCTCTAATCCGGAACATGTCTCTCTCTCCCCCCCCCCCCCCCCGGACCCTCTAATCCGGAACATGTCTCTCTCTTCCCCCCCCCCCGGACCCTCTAATCCGGAACATGTCTCTCTCTCCCCCGGACCCTCTAATCCGGAACATGTCTCTCTCTCCCCCCCGGACCCTCTAATCCGGAACATGTCTCTCTCTCCCCCGGACCCTCTAATCTGGAACATGTCTCTCTCTCCCCCCGGACCCTCTAATCCGGAACATGTCTCTCTCTCCCCCGAACCCTCTAATCCGGAACATGTCTCTCTCTCCCCCCCCGGACCCTCTAATCCGGAACATGTCTCTCTCTCCCCCGGACCCTCTAATCCGGAACATGTCTCTCTCTCCCCCCGGACCCTCTAATCCGGAACATGTCTCTCTTTCCCCCCGGACCCTCTAATCTGGAACATGTCTCTCTCTCCCCCGGACCCTCTAATCCGGAACATGTCTTCCCCCCCCCGGACCCTCTAATCCGGAACATGTCTCTCTCTCTCCCCCCGGGCCCTCTAATCTGGAACATGTCTCTCTCTCTCCCCCGGACCCTCTAATCTGGAACATGTCTCTTTCCCCCCCGGACCCTCTAATCCAGAACATGTCTCTCCCCACCCTGGACCCTCTAATCCGGAACATGTCTCTCTCTCCCCCGGACCCTCTAATCTGGAACATGTCTCTTTCCCCCCCGGACCCTCTAATCCAGAACATGTCTCTCCCCACCCTGGACCCTCTAATCCGGAACATGTCTCTCTCTCCCCCCCGGACCCTCTAATCCGGAACATGTCTCTCCCCCCGGACCCTCTAATCCAGAACATGTCTCTCTCTCCCCCCCGGACTCTCTAATCCAGAACATGTCTCTCTCTCCCCCCCGGACTCTCTAATCCGGAACATGTCTCTCTCTCCCCCCCGGACCCTCTAATCCAGAACATGTCTCTCCCCCCGGACCCTCTAATCCGGAACATGTCTCTCTCTCCCCCCGGACCCTCTAATCCGGAACATGTCTCTCTCTCTCTCCCCCGGACCCTCTAATCCGGAACATGTCTCTCTCTCTCCCCCGGACCCTCTAATCCGGGACATGTCTCTCTCCCCCCGGACCCTCTAATCCGGAACATGTCTCTCTCTCCCCCCCCCCCCCGGACCCTCTAATCCGGAACATGTCTCTCTCTCCCCCCCCCCCCCCCCCGGACCCTCTAATCCGGGACATGTCTCTCTCTTCCCCCCACCCCGGACCCTCTAATCCGGAACATGTCTCTCTCTTCCCCCCCCCCCCCCCCGGACCCTCTAATCCGGAACATGTCTCTCTCTCCCCCGGACCCTCTAATCCGGAACATGTCTCTCTCTCCCCCCCGGACCCTCTAATCCGGAACATGTCTCTCTCTCCCCCGGACCCTCTAATCTGGAACATGTCTCTCTCTCCCCCCGGACCCTCTAATCCGGAACATGTCTCTCTTCCCCCCCCCCCCCCCGGACCCTCTAATCCGGAACATGTCTCTCTCTCCCCCGGACCCTCTAATCCGGAACATGTCTCTCTCTCCCCCCGGACCCTCTAATCCGGAACATGTCTCTCCCCCCCCGGACCCTCTAATCCGGAACATGTCTCTCTCTCCCCCGAACCCTCTAATCCGGAACATGTCTCTCTCCCTCCCGGACCCTCTAATCCGGAACATGTCTGTTCCCCCCCCCAGACCCTCTAATCCGGAACATGTCTCTTCCCCCCCCCCGGACCCTCTAATTCGGAACATGTCTCTCTCTCCCCATCCCCGACCCTCTAATCCGGAACATGTCTCTCTCTCCCCCCCCCGGACCCTCTAATCCGGAACATGTCTCTCCCCCCCCCCCCCCGGACCCTCTAATCGAGAACATGTCTCTCCCCCCCCCCCCCCCGGACCCTCTAATCTGGAACATGTCTCTTCCCCCCCGGACCCTCTAATCCGGAACATGTCTCTCTCTTCCCCCCCCCGGACCCTCTAATCCGGAACATGTCTCTCTCTCCCCACCCCGGACCCTCTAATCCGGAACATGTCTCTCTCTCCCCCGGACCCTCTAATCCGGAACATGTCTCTCTATCCCCACCCCGGACCCTCTAATCCGGAACATGTCTCTCTTCCCCCCCCGGACCCTCTAATCCGGAACATGTCTCTCTCCCCCCCCCCCCCGGACCCTCTAATCCGGAACATGTCTCTCTCCCCCCCCCCCCCCGGACCCTCTAATCCGGAACATGTCTCTCTCTCCCCCCGGACCCTCTAATCCGGAACATGTCTCTCTCTCCCCCCGGACCCTCTAATCCGGAACATGTCTCTCTCTCCCCCCGGACCCTCTAATCCGGAACATGTCTCTCTCCCCCCCCCCCCGGACCCTCTAATCCGGAACATGTCTCTCTATCCCCACCCCGGACCCTCTAATCCGGAACATGTCTCTCTCCCCCCCCGGACCCTCTAATCCGGAACATGTCTCTCTCCCCCCCCCCCCGGACCCTCTAATCTGAAACATGTCTCTCTCTCCCCACCCCGGACCCTCTAATCCGGAACATGTCTCTTCCCCCCCCCCGGACCCTCTAATCCGGAACATGTCTCTCTCTCCCCCCGGACCCTCTAATCCGGAACATGTCTCTCTTCCCCCCCCCCAGACCCTCTAATCCAGAACATGTCTCCCCCCCGGACCCTCTAATCCGGAACATGTCTCTCTCTCCCCACCCCGGACCCTCTAATCCGGAACATGTCTCTCTCCCCCGGACCCTCTAATCCGGAACATGTCTCTCCCCACCCCGGACCCTCGAATCCGGAACATGTCTCTCTCTCCCCACCCCGGACCCTCTAATCCGGAACATGTCTCTTCCCCCCCCCCGGACCCTCTAATCCGGAACATGTCTCTCTCTCCCCCCGGACCCTCTAATCCGGAACATGTCTCTCTTCCCCCCCCCCAGACCCTCTAATCCAGAACATGTCTCCCCCCCGGACCCTCTAATCCGGAACATGTCTCTCTCTCCCCACCCCGGACCCTCTAATCCGGAACATGTCTCTCTCCCCCGGACCCTCTAATCCGGAACATGTCTCTCCCCACCCCGGACCCTCGAATCCGGAACATGTCTCTCTCTCCCCCCGGACCCTCTAATCCGGAACATGTCTCTCCCCACCCCGGACCCTCTAATCCGGAACATGTCTCTCTCTCCCCCCGGACCCTCTAATCCGGAACATGTCTCTCTCTCTCCCCCCCGGACCCTCTAATCCGGAACATGTCTCTCTCTCCCCCCGGACCCTCTAATCCGGAACATGTCTCTCTCCCCCCGGACCCTCTAATCCGGAACATGTCTCTCTCCCCCCCGGACCCTCTAATCCGGGACATGTCTCTCTCTCCCCCCGGACCCTCTAATCCGGGACATGTCTCTCCCTCCCCCCGGACCCTCTAATCCGGAACATGTCTCTCCCCCCCGGACCCTCTAATCCGGAACATGTCTCTCTCTTCCCCCCCGGACCCTCTAATCAGGAACGTGACCCTCTTCTTTTTCAGAAGCTGCCGGTGAGCCGACAGGGCGACTGATTCGACGCTGACCCAGTACGGTGGCTGGACCTGCGCTAACTCTCCAACGCTCGGGATGATTTGGGTACGGGGGTCTCGCTCTGTGTTGACGCCAGCCCCCGGGGTGGTGTAGGGGGGGGGCCTTACCTGGGCCGGCCCGTTCCCCTGCGTCGGCCGGCCGTTCCGTGACTCGTTAAACCCAGTTTGCCTTCAGTGCCGCCCCCTCCGCTACGTGATGCGCCACGATGTCCGTTCCTGCAGCTTCGGATGTCGAAAGAGCCGTCGACCTGGAGCAAGCTTTATCCAATAGGATTTGTTGCAGCCTCCGAGCGTTCGGGCGAGCAGGTGATTCGGAGGGTGGGGGCGAGGGGCCGGGAAGCGAATAGAGCAGGTTACTGTATAATCGGTTATGGAAATGAATTCTCTCCTGTCGTTATGTGCAATGGGGGTTCGTGGGGGGTGGGGGGGCGAGGGGGCGACAGGGTTGGAGAGGTGAAACCTCGACTGCCCTCAAGGATTCTGGTGGCAGAAGGGGAGTGGGTTTTGGACAAAGCTTCCTTGGCTGCAATTGATGTGTTCCTCAACTCGGACAATTCACCGTGACGACGCCGCCCGCCTGGGCTCAGCGGGTAGTGCGCCCGCCTCTGAGTCAGAAGGTCGTGGGTTCGAGTCCCCGCCCCCAGAGACTTGTGCCCCGTAACCCGGGCCGACGCTCCCGGTGTCCGCACTGAGGGAGAGCTGCAATGCCCGAGGTGCCGTCTTTCGGAGGAGACGTTAAACACTTCAAAAAAAAAATGTACTTTGTCGGCTGTGACGTCCTGAGGCGGTGAAAGGCGCTGTAGAAATGCAAGTCTTTGGCTGATACTTATTCTCGGGCGCGGGAGTCAGGGTTAGGTGTTTGGGAGATCAGTGGGATCGGTATGGGGTGGGGGATCGGTCTCCACCTTGAGGAGTCCAGGGGGAGACTGGTTGCCAGCATTTCCATCCTATATATAGTGTGTGTGTCTCTCGTGTTTTTAAAATGGAAAACATGGGCCTTTCTGATGGGAAATGAATGAATTAATCTAAATAAACCTATGAGATACTTAAAAACCACTGTCAGAGTAAGTACTGGGGTGGGGGGATGCTCATTAACTCCCGGGGGCAGCGACATGAGTACCTCATATTTTTAAGCCTGGTTTTGCCCGTGGGACATAACTCTTCCCCCCCGCCCCGGGTGAACATGACTATAAACAGTCTGACACCATTCCAATAAAACCCTCTGCTGCTGCCCTGTATGAGTCTGCTCTGCACCACAGGGTCCATCTTACCCACCTCCTGCCTTCCAGTCAGGCTTTGTACCTGTGAAAAGCTTCATTTTTTTTTGGAAATTCGGTCTGGGGATGTGGGCCCCTCGCTGGCGAGGCCAGCATTTATTGCCCGGAGAAAGTGGCGAGGGGGCCTTGTTTTTTTTTTTGAATCGCTGCGGTCCCGTGTGGTGAAGGTGATTGTGGGCGTCTCTCTCTCTCTCGGCCTCTCCGGAGGGCAGGTAAGAGTCGAGTACGTTGGTGTGGGGAACTGGAGCCACGTCTAGGCCCAGGCCGGCGGCTTGCCCTCCCTGAAGTGAACCGGTTGGGGTTTGACGACAATCCGACAGTCTCGCGGTCACTTTTACCGCTGACCAGCTTTTTATTTCCAGATTTTTGAAACAAAAATCTGAATTCAAATTCTGACACTGCCCGAGGTGGGATTTGAACTCATGGCCTCTGGATTGCTGAGACGGTAATTTGTAGCTGTCTAAAGGCACAGCCTTTCTGTCTCGCTCGCTCTCTGCGTCCCTCCTCCCCGCGCGCGGGCTCGGTCCCCGCGGAGGAGGGTGACTGAGGAATTCCCTAGTTTTAGGGTAAGCAGCTGGTGGAGTCTCTCCAGACCAGCCTGTCCTTGTGCGTTTCACCTTACAGGAGGTCGAGGAGAGGGGGTCTGACCCTCTATCGCTGGCTCCAGTCACCATCTGAAGGAAATCCCACCATCTCTTAACACCTGGGCCTTTTTAATTTTGAAACACTTTTATTTGAACAATCGAACCAGGCAGCTGACAGCTTGCAACTACTGCGTGATCTGGTAGTGGGATCTTAGCCAAGGTAACAGCAAAGTACAACCGCGAGATCCAATCTCATCCCTGCCTCCCCAAACACCAGTAAAAATCCTGCAATCCTATATAATTAAAACATGGTCCCAGCGATGACCCGTACAGGCATCGTAAACAGGTGGTCCCAGCGACGACCCGTACAGGCATCGTAAGCAGGTGGTCCCAGCGACGACCCGTACAGGCATCGTAAGCAGGTGGTCCCAGCGACGACCCGTACAGGCATCGTAAGCAGGTGGTCCCAGCGACGACCCGTACAGGCATCGTAAGCAGGTGGTCCCAACTACGACCCGTACAGGCATCGTAAACAGGTGGTCCCCACTACGACCCGTACAGGCATCGTAAACAGGTGGTCCCCACTACGACCCGTACAGGGATCGTAAACAGGTGGTCCCCACTACGACCGATACAGGCATTGTAAGCAGGTGGTCCCAGCGACGACCCGTACAGGCATCGTAAACAGGTGATCCCAGCTACGACCGATACAGGCATCGTAGGCAGGTGGTCCCAGCTACGGCTGATACAGGCATCGTAGGCAGGTGGTCCCAGCTACGACCCGTACAGGCATCGTAGGCAGGTGGTCCCAGCTACGACCGATACAGGCATCGTAGGCAGGTGGTCCCAGCTACGACCCGTACAGGCATCGTAGGCAGGTGGTCCCAGCTACGACCGATACAGGCATCGTAGGCAGGTGGTCCCAGCTACGACCCGTACAGGCATCATAGGCAGGTGGTCCCAGCTACGACCGATACAGGCATCGTAGGCAGGTGGTCCTAGTTATGACCCATACAAGTACAGCACGGGTTAGATACAGAGTAAAGCTCCCTCTACACTGTCCCGTCAAACACTCCCAGGGCAGGTACAGGGTTAGATACAGAGTAAAGCTCCCTCTACACTGTCCCGTCAAACACTCCCAGGGCAGGTACAGGGTTAGATACAGAGTAAAGCTCCCTCTACACTGTCCCATCAAACACTCCCAGGGCAGGTACAGGGTTAGATACAGAGTAAAGCTCCCTCATCAAACACTCCCCGGAGTGTGAGAGGCCAGTATCTGACGTACTGCCCCCCACCCCCCAGTTTGATTCAGGTCTCTTCTCATTTCTTTTACCCCAGTCGACAGAACCATCGTCCCAGATTGGTGATTTTTTTTTTTTAAAAAGCGAATCTGAATGGAGAGTGGGGTTTGGGTGGGTCCTTGGAGGGGAGGAATGTTATTGAGAGGAGGGGGGAGTGGGTGGATATGAAGGGATTAGCCAGACGTTAGATAGAGAAGCAGCCCCTGCCCCCCAGACATGTACGTTATTTAAACAGGTTGTCAGACCGTGAAGGGCGGCCAGCGGCGGGCGGGCGGCGGGCTCTAGTTGAAGACGGTGTTGAGCTGCTGTGTGACGCGGATGAAGGTGGTCCTCCGGCTCAGCTCCTTCAGTTTAGCAGCTCCCACGTAGGTGCAGGTGGAGCGCACCCCGCCCAGGATGTCACGCACTGTGCTTTCCACCTCTCCCTTGAACTCCACCTCCACTGTCTTTCCTTCTGATGCCCTGCGGGTGGAAACAAACGGGGGGGGGAAGAGAGCTGCTGTTACACGCAGGAGGTGCTGAGTTGAGGCGGGGTCAGGCGGGAGAAGGGGTCGTGTGGCGTGGCTGCTGGGTTTGCCGAGCTGATGGCAGTGAGTGCGCTTCAAAGTGACTGAGCGGGAAGTGGTTTGGGACGTCTCGGAGATGTGGTACAAGTTGCTGCATGAAAGCAAATCTTATTTGTGATTTGGCCCGAGGCAGGTGACGTTTCCACCATTAAAGCTCTGAGCAACTCCCGCCTCCCTCTCCAACACGTGCCGTTTGGTCACAGACCCACAGTTCACCCCTCTCTCTATTCTATTGATCCCACAATCAGCATTGCCCCTCTCTCGTTCGTCCTCAGCTCCTAATCCTCACACTCCTCCGTGTTGAGGTCAATGCCCTGATTTTAACTGTGGGCGTGAGTGCAGAGTGGGGGTGGGAGGGGAGGGGAGGGGAGGGTGCAGGACAAGCTGGCACGGCCGAGTCAGCGTGTGGGAGACCCCGGGTCTCGATACCAACGCCGAGGTGGGCGGGAGCGGAGTTTGGGGTGGCTCGGAGGGCAGGAGGCTGCCAATGGGGATCGGAGGGAATGGTCCCAGGTATTAAGGTAGGTGGGCGGTGAGGGGGATGTCTTTGGGTGGGGGGGGGGAGAAAGAGCAGGGGACTGCGTCCTGTACGTCAGAGTCCGTGATGTGAACAGAGCGCCTTGGCTGCTCTGCTGTTCCTTGTTTCACAGTTTGAACGATGTCCCTTTTGATTCCAACCACTCCCTCCCCTGAGGGTCGATCCCTCCCTATGTGAGTGAGACTGGTGCCCCCGCCCCGCCCCGCCCCGCCCAGTTACCTGTAATCGGCCACTCCCCCGGTGTGTCTCTTCATGGCGGTCTCCGAGCTCATGCCGTAGAACAGTTTGTACATTTTCCCGTTCTTCTCTATGGTCTCGCCTCCGCACTGGGTGTGTCCCGCAAACATCCCGCCCAGCATCACAAAATCTGCACCGGCACCTGGGTGGGCGCCGGGGGTGTGGGGGGGGGGGTAGGGGAAGAGGAAAAGAAGGAGTTAGGAGGCCAGCGGGAGCGGCACGAGGCGAGGTCGCCGGTTTAAAACCGCCGCCAAACGTTATCGGGTCGAGGGAGGACGTCGCTGGGAGGGTGATGCAGTGAGCCGTCCTCTCCTGTCTCCCGATGGGCGGCACTGACCACCTCGGAGATCCCGTTACAGCCACACTCCACAAGAGAAAAGGAGCTGCTCGCCGGAGCCCACAGTGTGTCAGTGGGCTTTCCAAACATGGGAGACACTGCAGAGAGCCTGATCCTATCCTCAACCAAAGCTTATACGCATGCATTTATCCACTGAATGTTTTGGGGAAACAGCAGTGACACACAAGTAACCGTGAAGCTGTTTTCCTTTGGATGGGAGGACACCTGTAATACAACAGAGCTGGAACAGTGATAGAACCAGCCAAGGGAGATGGCCTCCACCAAAAATGATCTCCGTCACCTTAGTGCAAACTCAATGGGACCCTTTCCTTCACCGAACTCCTGAATCACACCCACAGTTTAGACATGAGAAATGGGCTCACCAAAGGCTTTGGCCACGTCTCCTGGGCAGGTGCAGCCTCCGTCCTGTCAACAGACAGTCCACAATAAACTTAACTAATATACTGAGGATTCAAGACAGCAAAATGATTCATACACAACTCCGACAGTATACAAGTCACTCCGACACTTCAGACATTAATAAGCTTTACATTACACTTACACCGTCAGAATAATGGAGTTACAGGCTGGAACCTCATCGAGGGGGTTTATATATAGAATAACAGATACCCGGGAGTGAGTTACAGGCTGGAATCTAATCGAGGGGTTCGGGGGGTTTATATATAGAATAACGGATACCCGGGAGTGAGTTACAGGCTGGAATCTAATCGAGGGGTTCGGGGGGTTTATATATAGAATAACAGATACCCGGGAGTGAGTTACAGGCTGGAATCTAATCGAGGGGTTCAGGGGGTTTATATATAGAATAACAGATACCCGGGAGTGAGTTACAGACTGGAATCTAATCGGGGGGTTTATATATAGAATAACAGATACCCGGGAGTGAGTTACAGGCTGGAATCTAATCGAGGGGTTCAGGGGGGGTTTATATATAGAATAACAGATACCCGGGAGTGAGTTACAGGCTGGAATCTAATCGAGGGGTTCAGGGGGGGTTTATATATAGAATAACAGGTACCCAGGAGTGAGTAGGACCTTGCTATGTGCAAATTGGCTGCCGCGTTTCCTACATTACAACAGTGACTACACTTCAAAAGTACTTCATTGGCTGCAAAGCACTTTGGGACGTTATGAGGTGGTGAAAGGTGCTATATAAATGCAAGTCCTTATTTCTTTCCTTACAGGCTGAAATCTAATCCAATTGGGGGGATCGGGCATTTTGAGGTACCGTTAAGCGAGTTACTGATACATCAGATACACTTGAGTGTTTTAAGGAGGGGGCAGCAGGAATGAAAGAGTCTGCAATCACTGACCTGTGGACAGGTTCTGTGCCATGTGTCTGGTCTCCCAGAGGGTGTGAGGGGACCCACAACTCTGGAGAGAGCCTGAGTGGGATGATGTGGGGAGAGCTCGTCTACAGGAGAAGAGGAGAAAGTGGGAGATGGAAATGAGCTGAGATTAAATGTGTTTCAGGGACTCCAAAGAGATTGGCTCCGTGAATGCTGGTCAGATGCCTGGATGAATGGGGAGAAAAGGGGCTTTGGGGCTGGACAGAGGGTCCGTGCGTCTGGGGCATGGTGACAGGGGGAGCGGGGCGTGGGATGAAATGTACTGCGGCAAGAATGGGAAGTTGAGGAGGGAGCCCTCTGTCTCCTCACCGATATAATGTGACCATCCAGACCGTGGGCTGCGTCCGCACACTCGATGACTGCGCTCAGCTGTGGGTAACCGACCCCTGTCTTCTTGCGAGTTGTACACACAGACCCTGCGGAGACAAGAGGAAAGCTCGGGAATCGGGCCTGGCTCCCACTCCTTCACCTGGCGGACGTCTTCAAACACAACATTTACGGTTCGGGAACAAAATATTTCCGTTTGTCCACCGACGCTGTCGGGAGGAGGGGCGGAGAGGGGAGGAGGGGCGGAGAGGGGAGGAGGGGCGGAGAGGGGAGGAGGGGAGGAGGGGCGGAGAGGGGAGGAGGATGAAAGGTCAGATCAGCAACGGACAGGGCTCCGAAAATCACCAAACTGAGCAGGAACAAGCTGCACTGCAGTGGGGGAAACACAGGCCCCTTCCCCAGGACTTCTCAAATTACCAATCGCCCCTACAGTCCCGTACATTCACCCTACACCCCCCCCCTACAGTCCCGTACATTCACCCTACACCCCCCCGCCCCGTACATTCCCCCTACACCCCCCCCCTACAGTCCCGTACATTCACCCTAAACCCCCCCCTACAGTCCCGTACATTCACCCTACACCCCCCCCCCTACAGTCCCGTACATTCACCCTACACCCCCCCCCCCCACAGTCCCGTACATTCACCCTACACCCCGCCCCTACAGTCCCGTACATTCACCCTACACCCCCCCCTACAGTCCCGTACATTCACCCTACACCCCCCCCTACAGTCCCGTACATTCACCCTACACCCCCCCCTACAGTCCCGTACATTCACCCTACACCCCCCCCTACAGTCCCGTACATTCACCCTACACCCCCCCCTACAGTCCCGTACATTCACCCTACACCCCCCCCTACAGTCCGTACATTCACCCTAAACCCCGCCCCTACAGTCCCGTACATTCACCCTACACCCCGCCCCTACAGTCCCGTACATTCACCCTACACCCCCCCCTACAGTCCGTACATTCACCCTACACCCCGCCCCTACAGTCCCGTACATTCACCCTACACCCCCCCCTACAGTCCCGTACATTCACCCTACACCCCCCCCTACAGTCCCGTACATTCACCCTACACCCCCCCCCTACAGTCCCGTACATTCACCCTACACCCCCCCCTACAGTCCGTACATTCACCCTAAACCCCGCCCCTACAGTCCCGTACATTCACCCTACACCCCCCCCTACAGTCCGTACATTCACCCTACACCCCGCCCCTACAGTCCCGTACATTCACCCTACACCCCCCCCTACAGTCCGTACATTCACCCTACACCCCCCCCCTACAGTCCCGTACATTCACCCTACACCCCCCCCCTACAGTCCGTACATTCACCCTACACCCCGCCCCTACAGTCCCGTACATTCACCCTACACCCCCCCCTACAGTCCCGTACATTCACCCTACACCCCCCCCTACAGTCCCGTACATTCACCCTACACCCCGCCCCTACAGTCCCGTACATTCACCCTACACCCCGCCCCTACAGTCCGTACATTCACCCTACACCCCCCCCCTACAGTCCCGTACATTCACCCTACACCCCCCCCCCCCCCGACAGTCCCGTACATTCACCCTAAACCCCGCCCCTACAGTCCCGTACATTCACCCTACACCCCCCCCTACAGTCCCGTACATTCCCCCTACACCCCCCCCTACAGTCCCGTACATTCCCCCTACACCCCCCCCTACAGTCCCGTACATTCCCCCTACACCCCCCCCTACAGTCCCGTACATTCCCCCTACACCCCCCCCTACAGTCCCGTACATTCACCCTAAACCCCGCCCCTACAGTCCCGTACATTCACCCTACACCCCCCCCTACAGTCCGTACATTCACCCTACACCCCCCCTACAGTCCCGTACATTCACCCTACACCCCCCCCTACAGTCCCGTACATTCACCCTACACCCCCCCTACAGTCCCGTACATTCACCCTACACCCCCCCCCTACAGTCCGTACATTCCCCCTACACCCCCCCCACAGTCCCGTACATTCACCCTAAACCCCGCCCCTACAGTCCCGTACATTCACCCTACACCCCCCCCCCTACAGTCCCGTACATTCACCCTACACCCCGCCCCTACAGTCCCGTACATTCCCCCTACACCCCCCCCCCCCGACAGTCCCGTACATTCCCCCTACACCCGCCCCTACAGTCCGTACATTCACCCTACACCCCCCCCCCTACAGTCCCGTACATTCACCCTACACCCCCCCCTACAGTCCCATATTCCCCCTACACCCCCCCCTACAGTCCCATATTCCCCCTACACCCCGCCCCTACAGTCCCATATTCCCCCATACGCCTCTCTGTGCAGTTCTGTATATTCACTGTAAACCTCCTCTGTGGAGTCTCCTACATTTCCCCACTGTAAAGTCCGGTAGACTCGCTGTGCAGCAGCATTCTGCAGTCAGCACGGGCCACATTCCTGGCTCACCACACCCGCTCATCGATTCTTCCTGATATTTACCAGGTCCGATCCCAACTTTGATGATGTCAGCTCCAGCCAGGATGAGTTCTTCCACCATCTCGCCTGTCACCACATTCCCCGCCTAGGGAGATGAAATCCAGAAGAAAGGTAACACATCAGGAGATTTGAAATGGGGAGGGGCAAAACCCCAATAACTGGAGTAGGATGCATGAAATCTTTTCCTACTTTAAATTCAAGTTGGTGATAACAGAAACCCAATGTTATTAGCAACAGACAATCAATCAGTTAACAGTTCTTTCGTCTGGACTTGGTTACCGTGGTAAGCCCCTTTCCAACTTATTGGCTCTTTTTTTGGTATTATGCTTAAGGTCCAAGGTTTTAGTGAAAGGAACTGGAGAGTTTTCTATTACAGGCACCTGGGGTGAGGAACAAACACTCCCAGGGCAGGGACAGCACGGGTCAGATACAGAGTAAAGCTCCCTCTACACTGTCCCATCAAACACTCCCAGGGCAGGTATAGCACGGGTTAGATACAGAGTAAAGCTCCCTCTACACTGTCCCATCAAACACTCCCAGGGCAGGTACAGGGTTAGATACAGAGTAAAGCTCCCTCTACACTGTCCCATCAAACACTCCCAGGGCAGGGACAGCACGGGTCAGATACAGAGTAAAGCTCCCTCTACACTGTCCCATCAAACACTCCCAGGGCAGGTACAGCACGGGTTAGATACAGAGTAAAGCTCCCTCTACACTGTCCCATCAAACACTCCCAGGGCAGGTACAGGGTTAGATACAGAGTAAAGCTCCCTCTACACTGTCCCATCAAACACTCCCAGGGCAGGTACAGGGTTAGATACAGAGTAAAGCTCCCTCTACACTGTCCCATCAAACATTCCCAGGGCAGGTACAGCACGGGTTAGATACAGAGTAAAGCTCCCTCTACACTGTCCCATCAAACACTCCCAGGGCAGGTACAGGGTTAGATACAGAGTAAAGCTCCCTCTACACTGTCCCATCAAACACTCCCAGGGCAGGTACAGGGTTAGATACAGAGTAAAGCTCCCTCTACACTGTCCCATCAAACACTCCCAGGGCAGGTACAGCACAGGTTAGATACAGAGTAAAGCTCCCTCTACACTGTCCCATCAAACACTCCCAGGGCAGGTGCAGCACGGGTCAGATACAGAGTAAAGCTCCCTCTACACTGTCCCATCAAACACTCCCAGGGCAGGTACAGCACGGGTTAGATACAGAGTAAAGCTCCCTCTACACTGTCCCATCAAACACTCCCAGGGCAGGTACAGGGTTAGATACAGAGTAAAGCTCCCTCTACACTGTCCCATCAAACACTCCCAGGGCAGGTACAGGGTTAGATACAGAGTAAAGCTCCCTCTACACTGTCCCATCAAACACTCCCAGGGCAGGTACAGGGTTAGATACAGAGTAAAGCTCCCTCTACACTGTCCCCAATAAGGTCCCTCAGAAGAGCACTCGCCCCCACCCCTCCCTGCCGCCTGCACTAATCTGATAATCGTCCCTTTCCTACATGTGACCTCTGTGAGTGGGATTGTTAAATTCGAGGACATTTTACCCCATGGGCCCATTAGTAACTGGCCTGAGACTGTGCAAACTCATTTCACAAAGGACACACCATCCATAGAGAGGTGGCTGGATTTGATACAGGCCCCACTGTACTGTCCAGTGCTCGGGTTATTATTTCTGACTTGCTCGGTTGAATATGAACAGCTGTACCGTGCGGGTGATGTTACCCAGTATATGTCGTAATAAAACACAGCGGCCTGGAATTTACCTCCTGCCGGGAGTCCTGCGGGTGGGGGGCGAGGCAGATGGGAAACAGTCCAGGTTTTAACTCCGGGAGCCTGATCTGAATGGGGACCCGCCGGCTGGCACGGCAGGAAGTTGCCGTTGGGGACCCAAAGGGACGGACCCTGACACTCGGGTAAATGCTTCGGAGGGTTGGTGGGGGAGCGGCCAGGGGGAGGGGGAAGGAAGACCAGAGCATGGGAGGCCCAAGGTTTCCTCGGAGGGCCTGGAGGACACTCCTGCTCCGAAAAAGAGGCGCACTGGTGCAGTTACGAGGTGCTGTTCTGAGGTTTGGGGCTGAGCAGAGGGACCTTGACGGTGAGTGCGTCGGCCGTGGGCTCGGTCGGTCCCACTCTCGCCTCCGATTCAGAAGGTGGTGGGTTCGAGTCCCCACTCCGGAGACTTGAGCCCCGTAATCCAGGGCCGACACTCCCGGTGCCAGTACTGAGGGAGCGCTGCCACTGTCGGAGGTGCCGTCTTTCGGATGAGACGTTAAATGAGGGGCCCCGTCTGCCCCTCTCTCACTTGGACGTAAAAGATCCCACGGCCACTATTGGAAGAAGGGCAGGGGAGTTCTCCCCGGTGTCCTGGGCCCAACATTTGTCCCTCACCAAACATCACTAAAAAACAGTGGTTATTATCTCATTGCTGTTTGTGGGATTTTGCTGTGCGTAAATTTGGCTGCTGCGTTTCCTACATTACAACAGCGCCTACACCTCAAGAGTACTTGATTGTCTGTAAAGCGCTTTGGGATGTCCTGGGGTCGTGATAGGCGCCAAATAAATGCAAGACTTTCTGAGTGCCTGAAATGGGAAGAGATCCCCCACCGCTGCTGGGGAGGTCAGAAAATGTCAGCTCCTTTTACCGAAGGCCCCGTCCACACGTTGTCAGCGAGGCCGGGCATCTCTGCCCCCTCGGTGCCCGGGCGCTTACCATGATGGTGTGATCTGGGAATTTCTTCCTCACGTCTTTTACAAACTCCACAAAGTGTTCCGAGTATCCGTTGGCAACGTCCAGGCAGATGTAACGAACCCCCGAGAACAGCTCCAGGATCTCCGTCAGCTTCTCAAAGTCATTTGGCCCCATGCCGGAGCTCGCTGCCACGTTCTGTGGGACAGAGAGAAAGTAAGTCCGCCCCCCCGCCTTGTGCGGGGTGCTCTCGTTTGGATCCCCCTCTGCTTGCCCTCTCTCCTGTCTGCTCTCACCCCGCGGAACCGTTCAGCTTGGCTCGGTCCGTCTCACTCTCCGACCCCCCCACCCCCTGAGCTCTGAGTCAGAAGGTCGTGGGTTCGAGTCCCCGCTCCAGAGATTCGAGCCCCATAATCCAGGGCCAACACTCCCGGTGGTACTGAGGGAGCGCCGCACTGTCGGAGGGGCAGTACTGAGGGAGCGCCGCACTGTCGGAGGGGCGGTACTGAGGGAGCGCCGCACTGTCGGAGGGGCAGTACTGAGGGAGCGCCGCACTGTCGGAGGGGCAGTACTGAGGGAGCGCCGCACTGTCGGAGGGGCAGTACTGAGGGAGCGCCGCACTGTCGGAGGGGCGGTACTGAGGGAGCGCCGCACTGTCGGAGGGGCGGTACTGAGGGAGCACTGCACTGTCGGAGGGGCAGTACTGAGGGAGCGCCGCACTGTCGGAGGGTCAGTACTGAGGGAGCGCCGCACCATCGGAGGGGCAGTACTGAGGGAGCGCCGCACCATCGGAGGGGCAGTACTGAGGGAGTGCCGCACCGTCAGAGGGGCAGTACTGAGGGAGCGCCGTACTGTCGGAGGGGCAGTACTGAGGGAGCGCCGCACTGTCGGAGGGGCAGTACTGAGGGAGCGCCGCACTGTCGGAGGGGCAGTACTGAGGGAGCGCCGCACTGTCGGAGGGGCAGTACTGAGGGAGCGCCGCACCGTCGGAGGGGCAGTACTGAGGGAGCGCCGCACTGTTGGAGGGGCAGTACTGAGGGAGCACTGCACTGTCGGAGGTGCTGTCTTTCGGATGAGACGTTAAACCGAGGGCCCCGTCTGCCCCTCTCAGGTGGATGTTAAAGATCGCACGGCCACTATTGGAAGAAGAGCAGGGGGAGTTCTCCCGAGGCCAAAAATCCTCCCTCAAAAATCAGATTAACTGGATCATCTCAGTCTTTGTGGGATCTTGCTGAGTGCAAAAATTGTGTTTGTCCACACAGCAATAGTGATTAACAAGTAAAAACCGTGAAGTGCTTTGGGACGTCCTGAGAACGTGCTATGTAAATGCTAATTCTTTTGTTTGACGTATCTCTTTTTCGTCTCTGCAGCCCCCCCACTCAACACTGGCTCACTTTCCCTGTTACAACAGGCTGGGTATTCTGCGGCGAGTGACTCACCTCCTGACTCCCCAAAGCCTTTCCACCATCTACAAGACACAAGTCAGGAGTGTGATGGAATACTCTCCACTTGCCTGGATGAGTGCAGCTCCAACAACACTCAAGAAGCTCGACACCATCCAGGACAAAGCAGCCCGCTTGATCGGCACCCCATCCACCACCCTAAACATTCACTCCCTTCACCACCGGCGCACCGTGGCTGCAGTGTGTACCATCCACAGGACTGCAGCGGTTCAAGAAGGCGGCTCACCACCACCTTCTCAAGGGGCAATTAGGGATGGGCAATAAATGCCGGCCTCGCCAGCGACGCCCACATCCCATGAACGAATATTAAAAAAAGGTGCCATTCCTTCCCGCACTCTCACTCGCGCATCTGCCTCGGTCTGTCTCCTCGCGCACATCGTTCTGCAGGATGCCGAGCGCCGAAAGCGGGCAGCCCACCCTCGCCCCCTCACCGCCCGAACGACTCTCTTCCCCCGCCGCCCCCACTCACCGGCAAACAGTCTGGGTTACTGACGGCAAACTCCTTCCATTGCTCCAATGTGTAGTGCTTGTGGATAGCGGTGAACAGCGAGAACTGAGTGAGGAAAGAAACAGCAAGGGGGGTCAGTAAAAGCCTTTCTCGTCCTTTCCCTCTTTGTATAAGGAAGGTCTCCTGCACTTTTTTTTTGAGAAATTCTTCTACTTTGCGGTCGTCGTCAGCTAAGCTGAGACTCCTGGCGAGCGTCGCCTCGCGGGCCCAGAAAAAAAAGAGGATTCCTGCTCCTGATCGCTCTCCAGCGACGACTGCCCCCCGCGGCTGCGCGGTGGTGCTGCCCTCCCACAGTCAAATATCCACCGCCTCTCACTGTCGAGGCTCGCAAGTGAAGAACGGACACTCGGATCAGGTTCAAAATCAAGAGGGGTTTCGGCGGAGTAAATAAGGAGAAACTGTTCCCGTTGACGGGAGGGTCGGTAACCAGAGGGCACGGTTTTAAGATAATCGGCAAAAGAACGAGAGGGGAGGTGAGAATTTATTTTAACGCAGCGAGTTGTGATGATCTGGAACGCGCTGCCTGAAAGGGCGGTGGAAGCAGATTCAATAATAACTTTCGAAAGGGGAATTGGATAAATACTTGAAGGGGAAAAATTTGCAGGGCGATGGGGGAAAGAGCAAGGGCGGGGGGGGGCATAATCGGGACAGCTCTTCCAAAGAGCCGGCACGGGCACGATGGGCCGAATGGCCTCCTCCTGTGCTGTCTGGTTCCGCGATCCGATGCTTGCACTGGTGCTTCTGAACCGGAGAGCGCCCTCGGTCGGTGAAAGGGGGATGGGAATGTGTACACACCCACCTTGCTGAGTGTGTTTGCCATTTCAAACGTTCCCACTGTGTCCATGTTGGCAGCGATGATGGGGATGCCGGTGTACGACTGTTTGGAATTCCGGAACGTGAAAGACCGTAGCAGGTCCACCTGGTTGTAGGGGGGGGGGGTAGGGTTTGTGACAAGAGAACAGAACTCGGGTTAATCAGAAAAAAAAATAACGATTTGCTCGATGTTGTGAGCCTGCAGCACTGCTCGCACTAGCCCTGCGATGTTACACAAATTGAAGGATGCAGGAGGTTGTGTTTATATGGCGTAGTAAAACGTCCCATGGTGCTTCACAGGAGCGATTATCAGACAAAATTTGACACTGAGACACATCAGGAGATATTAGGACAGGCGACCAAAAGCTCGGTCAAAGAGGTAGGTTTTAAGGAGCGTCTTAAAAGGAGGGAGAGGGGGAGAGGTTTAGGGAGGGAATTCCAGAGCTTGGGGCCCAGGCAGCTGAAGGCCCGGCCGCCAATGGCGGAGCGATTAAAATCGGGGATGGGCAAGAGGCCAGAATTAGAGGAGCGCAGAGATCTGGGAGGGTTGGAGGAGGTTACAGAGATAGGGAGGGGGCGCGAGGGTGTGGAGGGATGGGAAAACGAGGATGAGAATTTTTAAAATCGAGGCGTTCCCGGACCGGGAGCCGATGTAGGTCAGCGAGCACTGTTGAACGGGACTTGATGCAAGTTAGGATACGGGGGGGCAGCAGAGTTTTGGATGAGCTGGAGTTTACGGAGGGCGGAGATGGGAGGCCGGCCAGGAGAACGTTGGAACAGTCGAGACTGGAGGTAACAAAGGCACGGACGAGGGTTTCAGCAGCAGATGAGCTGAGGCAGGGGCGGAGACGGGCGATGTTACGGAGGTGGAAGTAGGCGGCCTTGGTGATGAAGCGGAGATATGGTCGGAAACTCATCTCCCTCATGTGTTTATCGAGCTGCCCCTTAAATACATCTTCGCCATTGACCTCAACTACTCTTGTGGGAGCGAGTTCCACATTCTCACCGCTCTCTGGGAAAGAAGTTTCTCCTGAATTCCCGATTGGATTTATTAGTGACTATCTTGTATTTATGGCCCCCTAGTTCTGGTCTCCCCCCACAAGTGGAAACATCTTCTCTACGTCTACCCTGTCAAACCTTTTCATAATCTTAAATACCTCTATCAGGTCACCCCTCAGTCTTTTATAAGAGCCTCAGTCCGTCCTGATAGTTATAACCTCTCAGTTCTGGTATCATCCTAGTAAATCTTTTTTGCACCTTCTCCAATGCCTCGATATCGTTTTCATAATACGGAGACCAGAAGTGTGCCTCGTACCCCAAGTGTGGTCTCAACAAAGTTCGATACAAGTTGAACATAACTTCTCTGCTTTTCAATTCTATCCCTCTAGAAATGAACCCCAGTGTTTAAGGGAGAGAGAGGCGGGGAGAGGTTTAGGGAGGGAATTCCAGAGCTAGGGGCCGAGGCGGCTGAAGGCACGGCCGCCAATGGCGGAGCGATTAAAATCGGGGATGCGCAAGAGGCCAGAATTGGAGGAGCGCAGAGATCTGGGAGGGTTGGAGGGGCTGGAGGAGGTTACAGAGATAGGGGAGGGAGGGAGGGGGGGAATGGAGGGATTGGAAAACAAGAGCACACTAAGAAATAAGCCCTTTTTTGAACGGAAGCTGCCAGAATTTGCCGACGAGGACCAAAGGCTATAACATAATCGTAGCCCATGCTCTGCGGAGGCAAACTGTGACACTGCTGGTGGTTAACCAGCCAATTTTCGCGGGGAAGCTTCCAGAACCCGCTCGAAGCAGCAAGGCCGAGATAGGGCACTCGTCGTAGCCCCAAGTAATAACGGGGACGGATGACGGTGCTTCCCGTCAGGGTACGAGCCTCGATTATTTTTCTCTTTACCCCCTTTCCTTTCCCCGCGTGGAAGCATTCCGGGAACCGACGCCCCCTGCGCAAGGGGCGCGGCGGCGACGACGAGGCCGAGATAGGGCGCTCGCCGTGGCACCCCACCCCCCCGCCAGAGTAACTCCGAGGACGGATGACCGTGCTTCCCGTCCGGGTACGAGCCTCGAATTTTCAATTTTTTTTTTGGCTTTCTTTCTTATCCTGCCCGGAAGCATTCGGGAACCGGCGGCCCCGCTCGGGACGAGGCCGGATAGGGCGCTCGCCGTGAAACCCCGCCTCCTCCGAGGACGGACGACGGTGCTTCCCGTCCGGGTACACGAGCCTCGATTTCTTTTCTTCTCTTTCTAGCCCCTCCTCCTCCTCCTCCAAGTTCCGAAAACCGGCACGGCGACCGGGCCGAGATAGGGCGCTCGCCGTGGAAATGGAGGGATGCTTCCTGTCTGGGTGCCTCGATTTCTTTTCTTCTCTTTCTACCCTCTCCTCCCCCCCTCCTCCTCCTCCTGCCCCCCCTCCTCCTCCTCCCCCCCCCTCCTCCCCCCCCTCCCCCTCCTCCTCCTCCCCCCCTCCTCCTCCCAGTTCCCGAAAACCCGGCACGGCGACCGGCCGAGATAGGGCGCTCGCCGGGGAAACGGAGGGATGCTTCCCGTCCGGGTGCCTCGATTTCTTTTCTTCTTCTTCTCTTTCTACCCCCTCCTCCTCCTCCTCCTCCCAGTTCCCGAAAACCCGGCACGGCGCCCGGGCCGAGATAGGGCGCTCGCCGGGGAAACGGAGGGATGCTTCCCGTCCGGGTGCCTCGATTTCTTTTCTTCTTCTTCTCTTTCTACCCCCCCCCCGCCCCTCCTCCTCCTCCTCCTCCCAGTTCCCGAAAACCCGGCACGGCGACCGGGCCGAGATAGGGCGCTCGCCGGGGAAACGGAGGATGCTTCCCGTCCGGGTGCCTCGATTTCTTTTCTTCTTCTCTTCCCTCCTCCTCCCTCCTCCTCCCAGTTCCCGAAAAACCCGGCACGACGCCCGGGCCGAGATAGGGCGCTCGCCGCGGAAACGGAGGGATGCTTCCCGTCCGGGTGCCTCGATTTCTTTTCTTCTTCTTCTCTTTCTACCCCCCCCTCCCTCCTCCCCCCTCCTCCTCCCTCCTCCCTCCTCCTCCTCCCCCCCCCTCCTCCTCCTCCTCCTCCCCCCCCCCCTCCTCCTCCCCCCCCTCCTCCCCCCCCCTCCTCCTCCTCCCCCCCCCTCCTCCAAGTTCCGAAAACCGGCACGGCGACCGGGCCGAGATAGGGCGCTCGCCGGGGAAACGGAGGGATGCTTCCCGTCCGGGTGCCTCGATTTCTTTTCTTCTTCTTCTCTTTCTACCGCCCTCCTCCTCCTCCTCCTCCCCCTCCTCCTCCTCCTCCTCCTCCCCCCCCCTCCTCCTCCCCAGTTCCCGAAAACCCGGCACGGCGACCGGGCCGAGATAGGGCGCTCGCCGGGGAAACGGAGGGATGCTTCCCGTCCGGGTGCCTCGATTTCTTTTCTTCTTCTTCTCTTTCTACCGTCCTCCTCCTCCTCCTCCCCCCTCCTCCTCCTCCTCCCCCCCCCTCCTCCCCCCCCCTCCTCCTCCTCCTCCTCCTCCCCCCCCTCCTCCCCCCCCTCCTCCTCCTCCTCCTCCTCCTCCCCCCTCCCTCCTCCTCCCAGTTCCCGAAAACCCGGCACGGCGCCCGGGCCGAGATAGGGCGCTCGCCGGGGGAGTTGCCGGGGGGGGGGGGGGGCGTCCGTCTCCGTCTCCGTCTCCTCCGCACGCGTACCTCGCTGCGGCTCTTCAGCGTGCTCCGCTTGGGCCGGAGCAGGACGTCCTTGAAATCGAGCTTGACGTCGTTATCGATGCGGGGCATCTTTCCCCGGGTGGGGGGTTGGGGATTTTGCCCCCCGCCGCCGCCTCCTCCTCTTTCTCCCTCCTGGGTGGGGGGGTGGGGGTAAGGTGGTGAGCACGTGACCCTCGGGGGCGCGCTTCCCGCCCGTCGCCGGCCGCGTGCGGGTTTCAAAAAAAAACCGACCGTTATTTCAGTTGGTGGTGGGGGGGGGGACCCCACGTGATCTCTTCCCCCTCACGTGATGCTGCTGGTGGTCGCGCGCACGCGCGCTCTCGCCACACTCCCCACCCCCGTCAGTCACCGACCCACCGAAATGTGATGTCGTTGGAAAAGTGGAGGGTTAACTGCGCAGGCGCAGGACCCCCCCCCCCCTCGCGGTGCGCGCCGGGAGTTGTAGTCTGCTCCCTCCCTCCCCGCGCAGACTCAAGCGCAACCAGGGACTACAACTCCCAGCAGGCTCCCCTTCCCGCCCCAATCGAAGCAATTTCTTTTTTTATTATTATTATCGCAGCCGAATGAGATGCTTCGGTCGCCGCTCCGAGCCCTCGCTGTTTTTTTTAAAATGCTTTTTAAAAACAAGAAACGGTTTTTTTTTGAGGACGGAAGTGAGCGAGGTTGCCCCCCTCCCCCCCCCCCACGGTGCTGATTGGCTGAGCGCTCGGCCGGATGACCCCGGTGTGACCCCCCCGGTGGAGACGGGCAGTCGCGGGCTGTGAGAGGAGGCGGACAGAGATACACCGGCACAATGCTCATCAAAGTCAAGGTGAGTCTGGGGATTGCGGCCCAGGCCTGGGCCATGGATTGGGATCCCGAGAAACAGCCTCACCCCCCCTCAAAACACCCTCCCCCATCCCTCAAACACCCTCCCCCTCCCCCCCCACAATCTCCCCTCCCCCCACAATCTCCCCCTCCCCCCCACAATCTCCCCTCCCCCCCCACAATCTCCCCCTCCCCCCACAATCTCCCCCTCCCCCCACAATCTCCCCCTCCCCCCCCACAATCTCCCCCTCCCCCCCACAATCTCCCCTCCCCCCCACAATCTCCCCCTCCCCCCCACAATCTCCCCCCTCCCCCCCACAAATCTCCCCCCTCCCCCCCACAATCTCCCCCCCCTCCCCCCCCCACAATCTCCCCCCTCCCCCCCACAATCTCCCCCTCCCCCCACAATCTCCCCCCTCCCCCCCACAATCTCCCCCTCCCCCCACAATCTCCCCCCTCCCCCCCACAATCTCCCCCTCCCCCCCACAATCTCCCCCTCCCCCCCACAATCTCCCCCTCCCCCCCACAATCTCCCCCCTCCCCCCACAATCAATCTCCCCCTCCCCCACACAATCTCCCCCCTCCCCCCCACAATCTCCCCCTCCCCCCCACAATCTCCCCCTCCCCCCCCACAATCTCCCCCTCCCCCCCACAATCTCCCCCTCCACCCCACAATCTCCCCCCTCCCCCACACAATCTCCCCCTCCCCCCCACAATCTCCCCCTCCCCCCACAATCTCCCCCCTCCCCCCACAATCTCCCCCCCTCCACAATCTCCCCCTCCCCCCCCCCACAATCTCCCCCATCCCCCCCCACAATCTCCCCCCCCAATCTCCCCTCCCCCCCACAATCTCCCCCCTCCCCCCACAATCTCCCCCCTCCCCCCCCACAATCTCCCCCCTCCCCCCCCACAATCTCCCCACCTCCCCCCCCCCACAATCTCCCCCCTCCCCCCCCACAATCTCCCCCCCTCCCCCCCCCACAATCTCCCCCCCCACAATCTCCCCCTCCCCCCACAATCTCCCCCCCTCCCCCCCACAATCTCCCCCTCCCCCCCCACAATCCTCCCCCTCCACCCCCCCCACAATCCCCCCCCCCCCCACAATCTCCCCCCTCCCCCCCCACAATCTCCCCCCCCACAATCTCCCCCCCTCCCCCCCCCACAATCTCCCCCCCACTCCCCCCCCCCCCCCCACAATCTCCCCCTCACTCCCCTCCCCCACAAACTCCCCCA
>NW_027139792.1:0-48197 GCF_035084215.1 Heptranchias perlo | reverse complement strand
TGGACATGGTCTTCAGCACCTCAGTGTTCGTGGTTGCGTTCTCCAGGGCTTCGCGCTGGAACTCGATGGTGGACAGGGTCCCATCGATCTGCGTCAGCTGCTGCTCGTACCTCTTCTTCCGTTTCAGAGCCTGCAGCGCCGCTGCGGGGAGAGACGGGGAGGCTCAGAGACCAGAGGCAAACCCTCCTCGTCCCACCCACGCCCAGCGCGCCTCGACAGGACAAATCCAATCCGGCCAATTACCGCCCCATCAGTCTACTCTCAATCATCAGCAAAGTGATGGAAGGTGTCGTCGACAGTGCTATCAAGCGGCACTTTCTCACCAATAACCTGCTCACCGATGCTCAGTTTGGGTTTCGCCAGGACCACTCGGCTCCAGACCTCATTACAGCCTTGGTCCAAACATGACAAAGAGCTGAATTCCAGAGGTGAACTGAGAGTAACTGCACTTGACATCAAGGCAGCATTTGACCGAGTGTGGCACAAGGAGCCCCAGTAAAATTGAAGTCAATGGGAATCAGGGGGAAAACTCTCCAGCGGCTGGAGTCATACCTAGCACAAAGGAAGATGGTAGTGGTTGTTGGAGGCCAATCATCTCAGCCCCAGGTCATTGCTGCAGTAGTTCCTCAGGCAGTGTCCTTGGCCCAACCATCTTCAGCTGCTTCATCAATGACCTTCCCTCCATCATAAGGTCAGAAATGGGGATGTTCACTGATGATTGCACAGTGTTCAGTTCCATTCGCAACCCCTCAGATAATGAAGCAGTCCGAGCCCGCATGCAGCAAGACCTGACAACATCCAGGCTTGGGCTGATAAGTGGCAAGTAACATTTGCACCAGACAAGTGCCAGGCAATGACCATCTCCAACAAGAGAGAGTCTAACCACCTCCCTTAACATTCAACGGCATTACCATCGCCGAATCCCCCACCATCAACATCCTGGGGTCTCCATTGACCAGAAACTTAACTGGACCAGCCATATAAATACTGTGGCTACAAGAGCAGGTCAGAGGCTGGGTATTCTGCGGCGAGTGACTCACCTCCTGACTCCCAAAGCCTTTCCACCATCTACAAGGCACAAGTCAGGAGTGTGATGGAATACTCTCCACTTGCTGGATGAGTGCAGCTCCAACAACACTCAAGAAGCTCGACACCATCCAGGACAAAGCGGCCCGCTTGATTGGCACCCCATCACCACCCTAAACATTCACTCCCTTCACCACCGGCGCACCGTGGCTGCAGTGTGTACCATCCACAGGATGCACTGCAGCAACTCGCCAAGGCTTCTTCGACAGCACCTCCCAAACCAGCGACCTCTACCACCTAGAAGGACAAGAGCAGCAGGCACATGGGAACAACACCACCTGCACGTTCCCTCCAAGTCACACACCATCCCGACTTGGAAATATATCGCCGTTCCTTCATCGTCACTGGGTCAAAATCCTGGAACTCCCTTCCTAACAGCACTGTGGGAGAACCTTCACCACACGGACTGCAGCGGTTCAAGAAGGCGGCTCACCACCACCTTCTCAAGGGCAGTTAGGGATGGCAATAAATGCGGCCTCGCCAGCGACGCCCACATCCCATGAACGAATAAAAAAAAACAGCAGTGGCTCGGTCGGACTCGCCCTCTCCGAGTCGTAAAGTTCGTGGGTTCGAGTGCCCGCTCAGAGAGACTCCAGCCCCGTAATCCAGGGCCGACACTCCCCCTACCGGGGGCGGTGCCGAGGGCCCCCGTCTGCCCTCTCAGGTGGGACGTAAAAGATCCCACGGCCGCTATTGGAAGAAGAGCAGGAGGGGGAGTTCTCCCCGGTGTCCTGGGCCGATATTTATCCTCAAACCAACATCACTAAAAAAAAACAGATGATCTGATCGTTTATCACATCGCTGTTTGTGGGATCTTGCTGTGCGCAAAACGTCCGCCGCCTTTCCACTTCAAAACAAAAAAGGACTCATTTGACCATAAAGGTCTGTGGGACGTCCCGGCGCCTCGCTCGGTCGGCGTGCCAGCCCGCACAGCTAGAGTTCGGGAACTGTTCGACCGTGGGGGGCATCGGCCCCCAACACACTTGCCGGCAGGAGCCACCGACGGTCCCGGTGCAGCCCAATTGTAAATCCCCTTTCCTCCCCGCATTGCCCACCACCCCCCCCCAACCAGCGCGGGCTCCGACCTCACCTCGTTTGTTCTTGGTGCCATGTTTCCTGGCGGCTGCACTTCCTGTTGGATCTTCTGCTCCAGAAATTCCTGCTTCTTCACCAGGATTCCTCGGTCTCCCGCAGCTTCTGAATCGCCTCCTGCGGACTGCGGACGCGCCTTCGAGCCCTTCCTGTCCAGGGAGGTGGGGGGGCGCGGGGGGCAAGAGAGGGAGGAGGGAGAGAGAAGGAATGTGTTACATGGGGCTCGCTGGGAACTCTCTCACACGCACACAGACAATAAATTGTGCTTATATATCGCCTTTAACGTAAACCGTCCCAAGGCCAAAGCGATTAGCAGACAAAATTTGACATCGAGACACATCAGGAGATATTAGGACAGGTGACCAAAGAGGGAGGTTTTAAGGAGGGTCTTAAAAGGAGGAGAGAGAGAGAGAGGCGGGGAGAGGTTTAGGGAGGGAATTCAGAGTTTGGGGCCCAGGCAGCTGAAGGCACGGCGCCAATGGTGGAGCGATGGGAATCGGGATGGACAAGAGGCCGGAATTGGAGGAGCGCAGAGATCTGGAGGACTGGAGGAGGTCACAGAGATAGAAACACAGAAAAGAGGAGCAAGAGTAGGCATTCGGCCCTGCTCCGCCATTCAAAATGATCATGGCTCATCGTCTAACTCTGTTCCCGCTTTTTCCCCACATCCCTTGAGCATTAGAAATCTATCCAGCTCCTTCTTGAATACATTTAATGACTTGGCCTCTGCTGCCTTCTGTGGTAGAGAATTGCACAGGTTCACCACCCTCTGAGTGAAGAAATGTCTCCGATCTCGGTTCTAAATGGCATACCCGTATCCTGAGACTGTGACCCCTGGTTCTGGACTCCCAGCCCATCGGGAACATCCTCCTGCATCTGTTAATTCATCTACTTTATTGCAAATGCTCCGCGCATTAAGACACAATGCCTTTAGACTTGTCTTTTTAAGACTGCTAGGGAGGGGGGCATGGAGGATTGGAGAACAAGGAAGGACACACACAGTCAACAGCCTGTATCAGTACAACGCTGTAAACAGAGTGAAGCATTCCCAGGTGCATCACACAGGTATAAGTCAGACAAAAAAGTGACACTGAGCCAGGAGGAGATATTAGGACAGGTGACCAAAAGCAGACAGACACACAAACGCACAAACACACGCAGAAACGCAGACGCACAAACACACGCGACGAAACGCAGACGCACAAACACACACGACGAGACGCACACGACGAGACGCACACGACGAGACGCACACGACGAGACGCACACGACGAGACGCACACGACGAGACGCACACGACGAGACGCACACGACGAGACGCACACGACGAGACGCACACGACGAAACGCACACGACGAAACGCACACGACGAAACGCACACGACGAAACGCACACGACGAAACGCACACGACGAAACGCACACGACGAAACGCACACGACGAAACGCACACGACGAAACGCACACGACGAAACGCACACGACGAAACGCACACGACGAAACACACACGACGAAACACACACGACGAAACACACACGACGAAACACACACGACGAAACACACACGACGAAACACACACGACGAAACACACACGACGAAACACACACGACGAAACACACACGACGAAACACACACGACGAAACACACACGACGAAACACACACGACGAAACACACACGACGAAACACACACGACGAAACACACACGACGAAACACACACGACGAAACACACACGACGAAACACACACGACGAAACACACACGACGAAACACACACGACGAAACACACACGACGAAACACACACGACGAAACACACACGACGAAACACACACGACGAAACACACACGACGAAACACACACGACGAAACACACACGACGAAACACACACGACGAAACACACACGACGAAACACACACGACGAAACACACACGACGAAACACACACGACGAAACACACACGACGAAACACACACGACGAAACACACACGACGAAACACACACGACGAAACACACACGACGAAACACACACGACGAAACACACACGACGAAACACACACGACGAAACACACACGACGAAACACACACGACGAAACACACACGACGAAACACACACGACGAAACACACACGACGAAACACACACGACGAAACACACACGACGAAACACAGACACACAAGCACACAGGCAGCAACACAGATACACAATCTCCAACAAGAGAGAGTCTAACCACCTCCCCTTGACATTCAATGGCATTACCATCGCCGAATTCCCCACCATCAACATCCTGGGGGTCACCATTGACCAGAAACTTAACTGGACCAGCCACATAAATACTGTGGCTACAAGAGCAGGTCAGAGGCTGGGTATTCTGCGGCGAGTGACTCACCTCCTGACTCCCCAAAGCCTTTCCACCATCTACAAGGCACAAGTCAGGAGTGTGATGGAATACTCTCCACTTGCCTGGACGAGTGCAGCTCCAACAACACTCAAGAAGCTCGACACCATCCAGGACAAAGCAGCCCGCTTGATTGGCACCCCATCCACCACCCTAAACATTCACTCCCTTCACCACCGGCGCACCGTGGCTGCAGTGTGTACCATCCACAGGATGCACTGCAGCAACTCGCCAAGGCTTCTTCGACAGCACCTCCCAAACCCGCGACCTCTACCACCGAGAAGGACAAGGGCAGCAGGCACATGGGAACAACACCACCTGCACGTCCCCCTCCGAGTCACACACCATCCCGACTTGGAAATATATCGCCGTTCCTTCATCGTCGCTGGGTCAAAATCCTGGAACTCCCTTCCTAACAGCACTGTGGGAGAACCTTCACCACACGGACTGCAGTGGTTCAAGAAGGCGGCTCACCACCGCCTTCTCAAGGGCAACTCGGGATGGGCAATAAATGCCGGCCTCGCCAGCGACGCCCACATCCCATGAACAAATTTTAAAAAACACAAACACACACACGCAGAAACACAGACACACAAACACACACGATGAAACACAGACACACAAACACACACGCAGAAACACACACAAACACACACGATGAAACACAGACACACAACCACACACGATGAAACACAGACACACAACCACACACGATGAAACACAGACACACAACGAAACACAGACACACAAACACACACGACGAAACACAAACACACACGACGAAACACAAACACACACGACGAAACACAAACACACACGACGAAACACAAACACACAAACACACACGACGAAACACAAACACACAAACACACACGACGAAACACAAACACACACGATGAAACACAAACACACACGATGAAACACAAACACACACGATGAAACACAGACACACAAACACACACGATGAAACACAGACACACAAACACACACGATGAAACACAGACACACAACGAAACACAGACACACAAACACACACGATGAAACACAGACATACACAACGAAACAGACACACAAACACACACGCAGAAACACAGACACACAACCACACACGACGAAACACAGACACACAAACACACACGACGAAACACAGACACACAAACACACACGATGAAACACAGACACACAACGAAACAGACACACAAACACACACGATGAAACACAGACACACAAACACACACGACGAAACACAAACACACACGATGAAACACAGACACACAAACACACACGATGAAACACAGACACACAAACACACACGACGAAACACACACACAAACACACACGACGAAACACACACATGACGAAACACACACACGACGAAACACAGACACACAAACACACACGACGAAACACACACGACGAAACACAGACACACAAACACACACAACGAAACACAGACACGCAAACACACACGACGAAACACACACATGATGAAACACAGACACACAAACACACACGATGAAACACAGACACACAAACACACACGATGAAACAGACACAACGAAACACAGACACACAAACACACACGATGAAACACAGACATACACAACGAAACACAGACACGCAAACACACACGACGAAACACACACATGATGAAACACAGACACACAAACACACACGATGAAACACAGACACACAAACACACACGATGAAACACAGACACACAAACACACACGATGAAACACAGACACACAACGAAACACAGACACACAAACACACACGACGAAACACAGACACACAAACACACACGACGAAACACAGACACACAAACACACACGACGAAACACAGACACACAAACACACACGACGAAACACAGACACACAAACACACACGACGAAACACAAACACACACGATGAAACACAGACACACAAACACACACGACGAAACACACACGACGAAACACACACGACGAAACACACACGACGAAACACACACGACGAAACACACACACGACGAAACACAGACACACAAACACACACAACGAAACACAGACACACAAACACACCACACAGACTCTCAGTTTTAAACACACGCAGGTGACACGAGCATTCCTGCCCGGTCCACCGTGTAACACCAGGATGATACCGAGTGTACGGGGAGGTCGTGGGGAAATTCCTGCACCATTAATCCCCGGGCTGTGAGCTCTCGTCCCAGCAGCCCGAGAATTTGAACTCAGTTTAAAAACAAAATCGAGGAATAAAACAGGCAGTCGCAGCAAAAGTGACCGTGAAGCTGTCGGGCTCTGGGTTTTAACAAAAGAAAACCGGCCGCCCTCACCCCGGCCTGGTCCCACGCGCCAACTGTCAACTGATCCCACCCCGTCGCATCGAAACTGGTTCAAGGAGAGGGCATCCCATCACCCTCACCCCCTCAGGGGGCAGTGAATCCCAGCCTGGGCTGTGACAGTCCCCCACACCCGAGACATCGAACACATGTCCGGGACTCCTCCTCCTCATCGCGAGGGGCCGCCCGGCGAGGGGCGAGGGGCCGCCCGGCGAGGGGCGAGGGGCCGCCCGGCGAGGGGCGAGGGGCCGCCCGGCGAGGGGCGAGGGGCCGCCCGGCGAGGGGCTGCCCGGCGAGGGGCCTCACAGCCCCCGGGCCGTCGCTGGCTGCGGCTCGAAACTCGATCCCTAACCCCCGCCCCACCTCGCTTTCCGACAACTTTTGGTTGGTGTGCGGAGGGGTGGGGGTCTTTCTCCACCCACCCCCCTCACGCCCCTCGCCCCACTCACTTGACGTCACAGTTTCGAGAACCCGTCACAGGTATTGTCTCTCTCTCTCTGCCGTGCCCGGCGTCCTCAGACACCCCTCGCCCAGTGGAGGCACTCCTGACCCACTCCTGACCCACTCCCGACCCCGACCCACTCCCGACCCGCTCCCGACCCGCTCCCGACCCCCTCCCGACCCCGACCCCCTCCCGACCCCGACCCGCTCCCGACCCGCTCCTGACCCCGACCCGCTCCCGACCCCCTCCCGACCCCGACCCCCTCCCGACCCCGACCCGCTCCCGACCCGCTCCTGACCCCGACCCACTCCCGACCCGCTCCCGACCCGCTCCCGACCCCCTCCCGACCCCGACCCCCTCCCGACCCCGACCCGCTCCCGACCCGCTCCTGACCCCGACCCCCTCCCGACCTCGACCCGCTCCGCTCCCGACCCCGACCCCCTCCCGACCCCGACCCGCTCCTGACCCCGACCCCCTCCCGACCTCGACCCGCTCCGCTCCCGACCCCGACCCCCTCCCGACCCCGACCCGCTCCCGACCCCGACCCCCTCCCGACCCCGACCCCCTCCCGACCCCGACCCGCTCCCGACCCCCTCCCGACCCCGACCCCCTCCCGACCCCGACCCGCTCCCGACCCGCTCCTGACCCCGACCCACTCCCGACCCGCTCCCGACCCGCTCCCGACCCCCTCCCGACCCCGACCCCCTCCCGACCCCGACCCGCTCCCGACCCGCTCCTGACCCCGACCCCCTCCCGACCTCGACCCGCTCCGCTCCCGACCCCGACCCCCTCCCGACCCCGACCCCCTCCCGACCCGCTCCCGACCCCGACCCGCTCCCGACCCCGACCCGCTCCCGACCCCGATCCCGACCCCACCCCCTCCCGACCCTGACCCGACCCCGACCCGCTCCCGACCCCGACCCGCTCCCGACCCCGATCCCCTCCCGACCCCGATCCGCTCCCGACCCCGACCCGCTCCCGACCCCACCCCCTCCCGACCCTGACCCGACCCCCTCCCGACCCTGACCCGCTCCCGACCCTGCTCCCAACCGAAATCCCCTCCCGACCCCGACCCGCTCCTGACCCTGACCGAAATCCCCTCCCGACCCCGACTGAAATTCCCTCCCGACCCCCTCCTGACCCCTCCTGAAATCCCCTCCCGACCCTCTCCTGACCCCTCCTGAAATCCCCTCCCGACCCTCTCCTGACCCCTCCTGAAATCCCCTCCCGACCCTCTCCTGACCCCTCCTGAAATCCCCTCCCGACCCTCTCCTAGCCCAAACCCCCTCCCGACCCCGACCCCCTCCTGACCCTGACCCCCTCCTAGCCCAAACCCGCTCCTGACCCACCCCCTGCCCCTCCCCAACAAACCACCCGACACCCCCCCACAACCCCTGTCAATAACATCAACAGTGACAATTCTTTTTTAAAAAATAAAGACCTGCCGACTGAGTGCCCCTTTAAAGAGGGCTGGGGGGGGGCGGTGCCCACCTTTAAATCCAAACCACTTGCCAAAAGTGGTCATCTTCAAACAGGCAGTCCCTCTCAGAGAAATAAAAGACAGTCTGAATATATAAATACACAGATGGATCTCTCTCTCTCTCTCTCTCTCCCCCCACCCTGGCAGGGTTACAAATCTGGAGACTTTTTTTGTTTTAAACTCTTATCAGGGGGTTTTAAACTCTTATCAGGGGGTTTTAAACTCTTATCAGGGGGTCCCAAACAGCTTCTAATAAACTGCCCCCCGACCCTCCCTCTCTCCTGCCCCCCACCCAACTTTTAACAAACTTTCAACTCCCAAACTTTCTGCAGCTTCCTTGTAATCGACAGGCCGCCACTTCCGGGTTCCTGGGCTCCACCCCCTCCCTCCCCGGAGGGGGCGTGGCCTAAGCTCCCCGGGGGGGGTCACGTGACGCCGTGCCCCAGATAGACCGCTTTCCCATCGACGTCACGGCGCCCGCCAGGACCCTTCCGGGTCCGCTGTCCTCGGCGCGCCTGAAAAAGAAAAAAACAACACCCAGAAGAGTCGCCTTTGGACAAACAGTTCCCACAGGATGTCAGCACACGCGTCATATAACTGCACAGGCGTATAAAATAAATGAGAGACACTTACTCATCGATATTTTTTTAAAATTCTTTCATGGGATGTGGGCGAGGCCGGCATTTATTGCCCGTCCCCAGTCGCCCCTTGAGAAGGTGGTGGTGAGCCGCCTTCTTGAACCGCTGCAGTCCGTGTGGTGAAGGTTCTCCCACAGTGCTGTTAGGAAGGGAGTTCCAGGATTTTGACCCAGCGACGATGAAGGAACGGCCGATAGATTTCCAAGTCGGGATGGTGTGTGACTCGGAGGGGGACGTGCAGGTGGTGTTGTTCCCATGTGCCTGCTGCTCTTGTCCTTCTAGGTGGTAGAGGTCGCGGGTTTGGGAGGTGCTGTCGAAGAAGCCTTGGCGAGTTGCTGCAGTGCATCCTGTGGATGGTACACACTGCAGCCACGGTGCGCCGGTGGTGAAGGGAGTGAATGTTTAGGGTGGTGGATGGGGTGCCAATCAAGCGAGCTGCTTTGTCCTGGATGGTGTCGAGCTTCTTGAGTGTTGTTGGAGCTGCACTCATCCAGGCAAGTGGAGAGTATTCCATCACACTCCTGACTTGTGCCTGGTAGACGGTGGAAAGGCTTTGGGGAGTCAGGAGGTGAGTCACTCGCCGCAGAATACCCAGCCTCTTACCTGCTCTTGTAGCCACAGTATTTATGTGGCTGGTCCAGTTAAGTTTCTGGTCAATGGTGACCCCCAGGATGTTGATGGTGGGGAATTCGGCGATGGTAATGCCGTTGAATGTCAAGGGGAGGTGGTTAGACTCTCTCTTGTTGGAGATGGTCATTGCCTGGCACTTGTCTGGCGCGAATGTTATATAGATAAGATATAACTATATAGGCATATAAAATAAGTGAGACACTTACACATCAATGTAGATATAAGATATATCTATATGCGAACATACGAATTAAGAGCAGGAGTAGGCCATTCAGCCCCTCCGAGCCTGCTCTGCCATTTGATAAGATCCCGTCTACCTTTGACTCCCTTGTTAATCAGGAATCTATCGAACTCAGCCTTAAAAAATATTCAATGACCCTGCCTCCACCGCTCTCTGGGGAAGGGAGTTCCACAGACTCATGGCCCTCTGAGAGAAAAAATTTCTCCTCATCTCCATCTTAAATGGGAGTCCCCTTATTTTTAAACTGTGGCCCCTAGTTCTAGTCTCTCCCACATCCTCTCAGCATCTACCCCTTCTGGTCCCCTCAGGATCTTATATGTTTCAATAAGATCACCTCTCATTCTCCTAAACTCCAGTGTATACAGGCCCAACTTGGCCAACCTTTCCTCATAAGATAACCCCCTCATCCCAGGAATCAGTCGAGTGAACCTTCTCTGAACCGCCTCTGAAGCAATTATAGGTGTATAAAATAAGTGAAACGCTTACACATTGTATCAAAGTGTGTTACAGCATAGAAGGAGGCCAATCGGCCCATCGTACCTGTGCCGGCTCTTTGAAAGAGCTCTCCAATTAGTCGCACTCCCCCTGCTCTTTCCCCATCGCCCTGTAAATTTTTTCCCTTCAAGTATTTATCCAAGATTGGTGGCATTGTGGACAGTGAAGAAGGTTATCTAGGATTGCAACGGGATCTTGATAAATTGGGCCAGTGGGCCGATGAATGGCAGATGGAGTTTAATTTAGATAAATGTGAGGTGATGCATTTTGGTAGATCGAATCGGGCCAGGACCTACTCCGTTAATGGTAGGGCGTTGGGGAGAGTTATAGAACAAAGAGATCTAGGAGTACAGGTTCATAGCTCCTTGAAAGTGGAGTCACAGGTGGATAGGGTGGTGAAGAAGGCATTCAGCATGCTTGGTTTCATTGGTCAGAACATTGAATACAGGAGTTGGGATGTCTTGTTGAAGTTGTACAAGACATTAGTAAGGCCACACTTGGAATACTGTGTACAGTTCTGGTCACCCTACTATAGAAAGGATATTATTAAACTAGAAAGAGTGCAGAAAAGATTTACTAGGATGCTACTGGGACTTGATGGTTTGACTTATAGGGAGAGGTTAGATAGACTGAGACTTTTTTCCCTGGAGAGTAGGAGGTTAAGGGGTGATCTTCTAGAAGTCTATAAAATAATGAGGGGCATAGATAAGGTCGATAGTCAAAATCTTTTCCCAAAGGTAGGGGAGTCTATAACGAGGGGGCATAGATTTAAGGTGAGAGGGGAGAGATACAAAAGGGTCCAGAGGGGCAGTTTTTCACTCAAAGGGTGGTGAGAGTCTGGAACGAGCTGCCAGAGGCAGTAGTAGAGGCGGGTACAATTTTGTCTTTTAAAAAGCATTTGGACAGTTACATGGGTAAGATGGGTATAGAGGGATATGGGCCAAGTGCAGGCAATTGGGACTAGCTTAGTGGTATAAACTGGGCGACATGGACATGTCGGGCCGAAGGGCCTGTTTCCATGTTGTAAACTTCTATGATTCTATGATTCCCTTTTGAAAGTTATTATTGAATCTGCTTCAGGCAGCGCATTCCAGATCATCACAACTCGCTGCGTAAAAAAATGTCCCCTCTGGCTCTTTTGCCGATCACTTTAAATCTGTGTCCTCTGGTTCCCGACCCTTCTGCCACTGGAAACAGTTTCTCCTTATTTACTCTCTCAAAACCCTTCAAGATTTTGAACACCTCGATTAAATCTCCCCTTAACCTTCTCTGCTCTGAGGAGAACAATCCCAGCTTCTCCAGTCTCTATATATATATAGATAAGATATAACTATATGGACATTTAAAATAAGTGGAACACACACACAGAAATATAGATGATAAAGTAACTGAAACATTAGCACATCGTGTCAGTATTGAGGGAGTGCTGCACAGTCGGAGGGTCACTACTGAGGGAGCGCCGCACTGTCGGAGGGTCAGTACTGAGGGAGCGCCGCACTGTGGGAGGGTCAGTACTGAGGGAGCGCCGCACTGTCGGAGGGTCAGTACTGAGGGAGCGCCGCACTGTCGGAGGGTCAGTACTGAGGGAGCGCCGCACTGTCGGAGGGTCAGTACTGAGGGAGCGCCGCACTGTCGGAGGGTCGGTACTGAGGGAGCGCCGCACTGTCGGAGGGTCGGTACTGAGGGAGCGCCGCACTGTCGGAGGGTCGGTACTGAGGGAGCGCCGCACTGTCGGAGGGTCAGTACTGAGGGAGCGCCGCACTGTCGGAGGGTCGGTACTGAGGGAGCGCCGCACTGTCGGAGGGTCGGTACTGAGGGAGCGCCGCACTGTCGGAGGGTCGGTACTGAGGGAGCGCCGCACTGTCGGAGGGTCGGTACTGAGGGAGTGCCGCACTGTCGGAGGGGCGGTACTGAGGGAGTGCCGCACTGTCGGAGGGGCGGTACTGAGGGAGCGCCGCACTGTCGGAGGGTCAGTACTGAGGGAGCGCCGCACTGTCGGAGGGTCGGTACTGAGGGAGTGCCGCACTGTCGGAGGGGCGGTACTGAGGGAGCGCCGCACTGTCGGAGGGTCAGTACTGAGGGAGCGCCGCACTGTCGGAGGGTCAGTACTGAGGGAGCGCCGCACTGTCGGAGGGTCAGTACTGAGGGAGCGCCGCACTGTCGGAGGGTCAGTACTGAGGGAGCGCCGCACTGTCGGAGGGTCAGTACTGAGGGAGCGCCGCACTGTCGGAGGGTCAGTACTGAGGGAGGGTCAGTACTGAGAGAGCGCCGCACTGTCGGAGGGTCAGTACTGAGGGAGCGCCGCACTGTCGGAGGGTCAGTACTGAGAGAGCGTTGCACTGTCGGAGGGTCAGCACTGAGGGAGGGTCAGTACTGAGGGAGCGCCGCACTGTCGGAGGGTCGGTACTGAGGGAGCGCCGCACTGTCGGAGGGTCGGTACTGAGGGAGCGTCGCACTGTCGGAGGATCAGTACTGAGGGAGCGCCGCACTGTCGGAGGGGCGGTACTGAGGGAGCGCCGCACTGTCGGAGGGGCAGTACTGAGGGAGCGCTGCACTGTCGGAGGGGCAGTACTCCCTCTCAGGTGAGTGTAAAAGATCCCACGGCCACTATTGGAAGAAGAGCAGGAGGGGGGAGTTCTCCCCGGTGTCCTGGGGCCGATATTTATCCCTCAAACCAACATCACAAAAAAAAACAGACGATCTGATCATTTATCACATCGCTGTTTGTGGGATCTTGCTGTGCGCTAATTGGCCGCCATGTTTCCCTACATTAAAAAAAACGACACTTCAAACATCCCTCATTGTCTGTACAGCGCTTTGGGACGTCCTGAGGTGGTGAAAGGCACTATAAATGCAAGCCTGGCTTTCTTTATTCCCGAGGAGCTGACCAAGGTCGACATTAATCAGTGGTCCACAGACAGGAAATAGCTGGAAATGGGCAGCAAGTCGGGCAGCCTGTGTGGAGAGTGGTCCTCCTGCAAGTTTCTCTCTCTCCGCGGATGCTGCCCGACTGGCTGAGTCTGTCCAGCGGTTTTCTGTTCGGATTTCAGACTGCCACCGTCCGCAGTGCGTTGCCTTCAACATGGAGATAGGAGAGAAACAGGCCATTCGGCCCAACAGGTCCGTGCTGGCGTTTATGCTCCACACGAGCCTCCCCGCTCCCGACTCCATCTCACCCTATCACCATATCCTGCTATTCCTTTCTCCCTCATGTGTTTATCGAGCTTCCCCTTAAATCCATCTCCACTCTTCGCCTCGACTACTCCTTGTGGGAGCGAGTTCCACATTCTCACCGCTCTCTGGGGAAAGAAGTTTCTCCTGAATTCCCGATTGGATTTATTAGTGACTATCTTATATTGACGTCCCTCTAGTTCTGGTCTCCCCCGCCACAAGTGGAAAACATCTTCTCTACGTCAACCCTGTCGAACCCTATCATCATCTTAAAGACCTCGATCAGGTCACCCCCTCAGCCCTCTCGATTAGGATCAAAGAACGGTGAGGAGACCATTCAGCCCGTCCGGTCCCCTGCAAGCGCACTCCAGCTGGTCCTGCTTTTCCAGAGAGAAAAAGCCCCAGGCGAGTCGGCCTTTCCGGACAGTTGGAATCTCTCGGTTCCGGTAAGAACCCCTGTCAAGGCCAGAGGCTTGCGACGGGCAGGGCGGAAAAATGAATGAACTTTGCCCTTCAACCTGTGACGCGGGGCTTGACGCACTGGCAGACTGTCAGTGCAACCCGACTCCCAGGTGCGAGAAGAGGGGGGTGGGTTTCCCAAATTCAGAGCGGGAACGCTCGCCCTCTTCTCCGTCTGAGACCCCGCCTTGCCTGGCGTCTGCTTGCGGATGATAGACGAGGCGGGTGTGGCAGCTGCTTTCAGCACAACTCCCAAACACACACACAGAAAAAAAAAATACTCTCTCGTCAGCAGCTCATGAGTCATAAATTGTGAGGGACGCAGGCGTTTGGAGCAAAGGCCAACCTTTGAGCCGGCCGCCTGCGGAGAGAGCCTCCCGCTTGGCCGCGTCCATGGCAACACTTCCAGCTCAAGCCGCTCCCCTCCTCTCCCGGACAAAACAAAAAAAAAAAAACAGGGGTCCTGCCGACAGGCCACTCCCGCAAAACATCTGAACGTCAACACAGTACGAGGGAGAAGGGGGTCTCGGCGAGCTTTAACACGACTCCTCAAAGAACCGAACTCAACCGATAGCCCACACCCCTCACTGTAACACACTGATATACCCCACACCCCTCACTGTAACACTCTGATATATCCCACACCCCTCACTGTAACACTCTGATATATCCCACACCCCTCACTGTAACACTCTGATATATCCCACACCCCTCACTGTAACACTCTGATATATCCCACACCCCTCACTGTAACACTCTGATATATCCCACACCCCTCACTGTAACACTCTGATATATCCCACACCCCTCACTGTAACACTCTGATATATCCCACACCCCTCACTGTAACACTCTGATATATCCCACACCCCTCACTGTAACACTCTGATATATCCCACACCCCTCACTGTAACACTCTGATATATCCCACACCCCTCACTGTAACACTCTGATATACCCCACACCCCTCACTGTAACACTCTGATATATCCCACACCCCTCACTGTAACACTCTGATATACCCCACACCCCTCACTGTAACACTCTGATATATCCCACACCCCTCACTGTAACACTCTGATATATCCCACACCCCTCACTGTAACACTCTGATATATCCCACACCCCTCACTGTAACACACTGATATATCCCACACCCCTCACTGTAACACACTGATATATCCCACACCCCTCACTGTAACACTCTGATATATCCCACACCCCTCACTGTAACACACTGATATATCCCACACCCCTCACTGTAACACTCTGATATACCCCACACCCCTCACTGTAACACTCTGATATACCCCACACCCCTCACTGTAACACACTGATATATCCCACACCCCTCACTGTAACACTCTGATATATCCCACACCCCTCACTGTAACACTCTGATATACCCCACACCCCTCACTGTAACACACTGATATACCCCACACCCCTCACTGTAACACTCTGATATATCCCACACCCCACACTGTAACACTCTGATATATCCCACACCCCTCACTGTAACACTCTGATATATCCCACACCCCTCACTGTAACACTCTGATATATCCCACACCCCTCACTGTAACACTCTGATATATCCCACACCCCTCACTGTAACACACTGATATACCCCACACCCCTCACTGTAACACTCTGATATACCCCACACCCCTCACTGTAACACTCTGATATATCCCACACCCCTCACTGTAACACTCTGATATATCCCACACCCCTCACTGTAACACTCTGATATATCCCACACCCCTCACTGTAACACTCTGATATATCCCTCACCCCTCACAGTAACACTCTGATATATCCCACACCCCTCACTGTAACACTCTGATATATCCCTCACCCCTCACTGTAACACTCTGATATATCCCACACCCCTCACTGTAACACTCTGATATATCTCACACCCCTCACTGTAACACACTGATATATCCCACACCCCTCACTGTAACACTCTGACATATCTCACACCCCTCACTGTAACACTCTGATATATCCCATACCCCTCACTGTAACACTCTGATATACCCCACACCCCTCACTGTAACACTCTGATATACCCCACACCCCTCACTGTAACACTCTGATATATCCCACACCCCTCACTGTAACACTCTGATATACCCCACACCCCTCACTGTAACACACTGATATATCCCACACCCCTCACTGTAACACTCTGATATACCCCACACCCCTCACTGTAACTCTCTGATATATCCCACACCCCTCACTGTAACACTCTGATATATCCCACACCCCTCACTGTAACACTCTGATATATCCCACACCCCTCACTGTAACACTCTGATATATCCCACACCCCTCACTGTAACACTCTGATATATCCCACACCCCTCACTGTAACACTCTGATATACCCCACACCCCTCACTGTAACACTCTGATATATCCCACACCCCTCACTGTAACACACTGATATATCCCACACCCCTCACTGTAACACTCTGATATATCCCACACCCCTCACTGTAACACTCTGATATACCCCACACCCCTCACTGTAACACTCTGATATATCGCACACCCCTCACTGTAACACTCTGATATATCCCACACCCCTCACTGTAACACTCTGATATACCCAACACCCCTCACTGTAACACACTGATATACCCCACACCCCTCACTGTAACACTCTGATATACCCCACACCCCTCACTGTAACACACTGATATACCCCACACCCCTCACTGTAACACTCTGATATATCCCACACCCCTCACTGTAACACTCTGATATACCCAACACCCCTCACTGTAACACACTGATATACCCCACACCCCTCACTGTAACACTCTGATATACCCAACACCCCTCACTGTAACACACTGATATACCCCACACCCCTCACTGTAACACTCTGATATACCCCACACCCCTCACTGTAACACTCTGATATACCCCACACCCCTCACTGTAACACTCTGATATACCCCACACCCCTCACTGTAACACTCTGATATATCCCACACCCCTCACAGTAACACTCTGATATACCCCACACCCCTCACTGTAACACTCTGATATATCCCACACCCCTCACTGTAACACTCTGATATATCCCACACCCCTCACTGTAACACTCTGATATACCCCACACCCCTCACCGTAACACTGGATATACCCCACACCCCTCACTGTAACACTCTGATATATCCCACACCCCTCACTGTAACACTCTGATATATCCCACACGCCTCACTGTAACACTCTGATATATCCCACACCCCTCACTGAAACACTCTGATATACCCCACACCCCTCACTGTAACACTCTGATATATCCCACACCCCTCACTGTAACACTCTGATATATCCCACACCCCTCACTGTAACACCCTGATATATCCCACACCCCTCACTGTAACACTCTGATATATCCCACACCCCTCACTGTAACACTCTGATATATCCCACACCCCTCACTGTAACACTCTGATATATCCCACACCCCTCACTGTAACACTCTGATATATCCCACACCCCTCACTGTAACACTCTGATATATCCCACACCCCTCACTGTAACACTCTGATATATCCCACACCCCTCACTGTAACACTCTGATATATCCCACACCCCTCACTGTAACACACTGATATATCCCACACCCCTCACCGTAACACTCTGATATACCCCACACCCCTCACTGTAACACTCTGATATATCCCACACCCCTCACTGTAACACTCTGATATACCCCACACCCCTCACTGTAACACTCTGATATACCCCACACCCCTCACTGTAACACTCTGATATATCCCACACCCCTCACTGTAACACTCTGATATACCCCACACCCCTCACTGTAACACTCTGATATATCCCACACCCCTCACTGTAACACTCTGATATACCCCACACCCCTCACTGTAACACTCTGATATATCCCACACCCCTCACCGTAACACTCTGATATACCCCACACCCCTCACTGTAACACTCTGATATATCCCACACCCCTCACTGTAACACTCTGATATATCCCACACCCCTCACTGTAACACACTGATATACCCCACACCCCTCACTGTAACACTCTGATATATCCCACACCCCTCACTGTAACACTCTGATATATCCCACACCCCTCACTGTAACACTCTGATATACCCAACACCCCTCACTGTAACACTCTGATATATCCCACACCCCTCACTGTAACACTCTGATATATCCCACACCCCTCACTGTAACACTCTGATATACCCCACACCCCTCACTGTAACACTCTGATATATCCCACACCCCTCACTGTAACACTCTGATATACCCCACACCCCTCACTGTAACACTCTGATATATCCCACACCCCTCACCGTAACACTCTGATATACCCCACACCCCTCACTGTAACACTCTGATATATCCCACACCCCTCACTGTAACACTCTGATATATCCCACACCCCTCACTGTAACACACTGATATACCCCACACCCCTCACTGTAACACTCTGATATATCCCACACCCCTCACTGTAACACTCTGATATATCCCACACCCCTCACTGTAACACTCTGATATACCCAACACCCCTCACTGTAACACTCTGATATATCCCACACCCCTCACTGTAACACTCTGATATATCCCACACCCCTCACTGTAACACTCTGATATATCCCACACCCCTCACTGTAACACTCTGATATACCCCACACCCCTCACTGTAACACTCTGATATATCCCACACCCCTCACTGTAACACTCTGATATATCCCACACCCCTCACTGTAACACTCTGATATACCCCACACCCCTCACTGTAACACTCTGATATATCCCACACCCCTCACTGTAACACTCTGATATATCCCACACCCCTCACTGTAACACTCTGATATACCCAACACCCCTCACTGTAACACTCTGATATATCCCACACCCCTCACTGTAACACTCTGATATATCCCACACCCCTCACTGTAACACTCTGATATATCCCACACCCCTCACTGTAACACTCTGATATACCCCACACCCCTCACTGTAACACTCTGATATATCCCACACCCCTCACTGTAACACTCTGATATATCCCACACCCCACACTGTAACATTCTGATATACCCCACACCCCTCACTGTAACACTCTGATATACCCCACACCCCTCACTGTAACACTCTGATATATCCCACACCCCACACTGTAACATTCTGACATACCCCACACCCCTCACTGTAACACTCTGATATATCCCACACCCCTCACTGTAACACTCTGATATATCCCACACCCCTCACTGTAACACTCTGATATACCCCACACCCCTCACTGTAACACTCTGATATATCCCACACCCCTCACTGTAACACACTGATATATCCCACACCCCTCACTGTAACACTCTGATATATCCCACACCCCTCACTGTAACACTCTGATATATCCCACACCCCTCACTGTAACACTCTGATATACCCCACACCCCTCACTGTAACACTCTGATATACCCCACACCCCTCACTGTAACACTCTGATATACCCCACACCCCTCACTGTAACACTCTGATATACCCCACACCCATCACTGTAAAACTCTGATATACCCCACACCCCTCACTGTAACACTCTGATATATCCCACACCCCTCACTGTAACACTCTGATATATCCCACACCCCTCACTGTAACACTCTGATATATCTCACACCCCTCACTGTAACACTCTGATATATCTCACACCCCTCACTGTAACACTCTGATATATCCCACACCCCTCACTGTAACACTCTGATATACCCCACACCCCTCAATGTAACACTCTGATATATCCCACACCCCTCACTGTAACACTCTGATATATCCCACACCCCTCACTGTCACACACTGATATACCCCACACCCCTCACTGTAACACACTGATATATCCCACACCCCTCACTGTAACACACTGATATATCCCACACCCCTCACTGTAACACTCTGATATACCCCACACCCCTCACTGTAACACTCTGATATACCCCACACCCCTCACTGTAACACTCTGATATATCTCACACCCCTCACTGTAACACTCCGATATACCCCACACCCCTCACTGTAACACTCTGATATATCCCACACCCCTCACTGTAACACTCTGATATACCCCACACCCCTCACTGTAACACTCTGATATATCCCACACCCCTCACTGTAACACTCTGATATATCCCACACCCCACACTGTAACATTCTGATATACCCCACACCCCTCACTGTAACACTCTGATATACCCCACACCCCTCACTGTAACACTCTGATATATCCCACACCCCACACTGTAACATTCTGACATACCCCACACCCCTCACTGTAACACTCTGATATATCCCACACCCCTCACTGTAACACTCTGATATATCCCACACCCCTCACTGTAACACTCTGATATACCCCACACCCCTCACTGTAACACTCTGATATATCCCACACCCCTCACTGTAACACACTGATATATCCCACACCCCTCACTGTAACACTCTGATATATCCCACACCCCTCACTGTAACACTCTGATATATCCCACACCCCTCACTGTAACACTCTGATATACCCCACACCCCTCACTGTAACACTCTGATATACCCCACACCCCTCACTGTAACACTCTGATATACCCCACACCCCTCACTGTAACACTCTGATATATCCCACACCCCTCACTGTAACACTCTGATATACCCCACACCCCTCACTGTAACACTCTGATATACCCCACACCCCTCACTGTAACACTCTGATATATCCCACACCCCTCACTGTAACACTCTGATATATCCCACACCCCTCACTGTAACACTCTGATATACCCCACACCCCTCACTGTAACACTCTGATATACCCCACACCCCTCACTGTAACACTCTGATATATCCCACACCCCTCACTGTAACACTCTGATATATCCCACACCCCTCACTGTAACACTCTGATATACCCCACACCCCTCACTGTAAAACTCTGATATATCCCACACCCCTCACTGTAACACTCTGATATATCCCACACCCCTCACTGTAACACTCTGATATATCCCAAACCCCTCACTGTAACACTCTGATATATCTCACACCCCTCACCGTAACACTCTGATATATCCCACACCCCTCACTGTAACACTCTGATATACCCCACACCCCTCACTGTAACACTCTGATATATCCCACACTCCTCACTGTAACACTCTGATATATCCCACACCCCTCACTGTAACACTCTGATATATCTCACACCCCTCACTGTAACACTCTGATATATCTCACACCCCTCACTGTAACACTCTGATATATCCCACACCCCTCACTGTAACACTCTGATATACCCCACACCCCTCAATGTAACACTCTGATATATCCCACACCCCTCACTGTAACACTCTGATATATCCCACACCCCTCACTGTCACACACTGATATACCCCACACCCCTCACTGTAACACACTGATATATCCCACACCCCTCACTGTAACACACTGATATATCCCACACCCCTCACTGTAACACTCTGATATACCCCACACCCCTCACTGTAACACTCTGATATACCCCACACCCCTCACTGTAACACTCTGATATATCTCACACCCCTCACTGTAACACTCCGATATACCCCACACCCCTCACTGTAACACTCTGATATATCCCACACCCCTCACTGTAACACTCTGATATATCACACACCCCTCACTGTAACACTCTGATATATCCCACACCCCTCACTGTAACACTCTGATATATCCCACACCCCTCACTGTAACACTCTGATATATCCCACACCCCTCACTGTAACACTCTGATATATCCCACACCCCTCACTGTAACACTCTGATATATCCCACACCCCTCACTGTAACACTCTGATATATCCCACACCCCTCACTGTAACACTCAGATATACCCCACACCCCTCACTGTAACACTCTGATATATCCCACACCCCTCACTGTAACACTCTGATATATCCCACACTCCTCACTGTAACACTCTGATATACCCCACACCCCTCACTGTAACACTCTGATATATCCCACACCCCTCACTGTAACACTCTGATATATCCCACACCCCTCACTGTAACACTCTGATATATCCCACACCCCTCACTGTAACACTCTGATATATCCCACATCCCTCACTGTAACACTCTGATATATCCCACACCCCTCACTGTAACACTCTGATATACCCCACACCCCTCACTGTAACACTCTGATATATCCCACACCCCTCACTGTAACACTCTGATATACCCCACACCCCTCACTGTAACACTCTGATATATCTCACACCCCTCACTGTAACACTCCGATATACCCCACACCCCTCACTGTAACACTCTGATATATCCCACACCCCTCACTGTAACACTCTGATATATCCCACACCCCTCACTGTAACACTCTGATGTACCCCACACCCCTCACTGTAACACTCTGATATACCCCACACCCCTCACTGTAACGCACTGATATATCCCACACCCCTCACTGTAACACTCTGATATATCCCACACCCCTCACTGTAACACTCTGATATACCCCACACCCCTCACTGTAACACTCTGATATATCCCACACCCCTCACTGTAACACTCTGATATATCCCACACCCCTCACTGTAACACTCTGATATATCCCACACCCCTCACTGTAACACTCTGATATATCCCACACCCCTCACTGTAACACTCTGATATATCCCACACCCCTCACTGTAACACTCTGATATACCCCACACCCCTCAATGTAACACCCTGATATACCCCACACCCCTCACTGTAACACTCTGATATACCCCACACCCCTCACTGTAACACTCTGATATATCCCACACCCCTCACTGTAACACTCTGATATATCCCACACCCCTCACTGTAACACTCTGATATATCCCACACCCCTCACTGTCACACACTGATATACCCCACACCCCTCACTGTAACACTCTGATATATCTCACACCCCTCACTGTAACACTCCGATATACCCCACACCCCTCACTGTAACACTCTGATATATCCCACACCCCTCACTGTAACACTCTGATATACCCCACACCCCTCACTGTAACACTCTGATATATCCCACACCCCTCACTGTAACACTCTGATATATCACACACCCCTCACTGTAACACTCTGATATATCCCACACCCCTCACTGTAACACTCTGATATACCCCACACCCCTCACTGTAACACTCTGATATATCCCACACCCCTCACTGTAACACTCTGATATATCCCACACTCCTCACTGTAACACTCTGATATACCCCACACCCCTCACTGTAACACTCTGATATATCCCACACCCCTCACTGTAACACTCTGATATATCCCACACCCCTCACTGTAACACTCTGATATATCCCACACCCCTCACTGTAACACTCTGATATATCCCACATCCCTCACTGTAACACTCTGATATACCCCACACCCCTCACTGTAACACTCTGATATATCCCACACCCCTCACTGTAACACTCTGATATATCCCACACCCCTCACTGTAACACTCTGATATACCCCACACCCCTCACTGTAACACTCTGATATATCCCACACCCCTCACTGTAACACTCTGATATATCCCACACCCCTCACTGTAACACTCTGATATACCCCACACCCCTCACTGTAACACTCTGATATATCCCACACCCCTCACTGTAACACTCTGATATATCCCACACCCCTCACTGTAACACTCTGATATACCCCACACCCCTCACTGTAACACTCTGATATATCCCACACCCCTCACTGTAACACTCTGATATATCACACACCCCTCACTGTAACACTCTGATATATCCCACACCCCTCACTGTAACACTCTGATATACCCCACACCCCTCACTGTAACACTCTGATATATCCCACACCCCTCACTGTAACACTCTGATATATCCCACACTCCTCACTGTAACACTCTGATATACCCCACACCCCTCACTGTAACACTCTGATATATCCCACACCCCTCACTGTAACACTCTGATATATCCCACACCCCTCACTGTAACACTCTGATATATCCCACACCCCTCACTGTAACACTCTGATATATCCCACATCCCTCACTGTAACACTCTGATATACCCCACACCCCTCACTGTAACACTCTGATATATCCCACACCCCTCACTGTAACACTCTGATATATCCCACACCCCTCACTGTAACACTCTGATATACCCCACACCCCTCACTGTAACACTCTGATATATCCCACACCCCTCACTGTAACACTCTGATATATCCCACACCCCTCACTGTAACACTCTGATATACCCCACACCCCTCACTGTAACACTCTGATATATCCCACACCCCTCACTGTAACACTCTGATATATCCCACACCCCTCACTGTAACACTCTGATATACCCCACACCCCTCACTGTAACACTCTGATATATCCCACACCCCTCACTGTAACACTCTGATATACCCCACACCCCTAACTGTAACACTCTGATATACTCCACTCCCCTCACTGTAATACACTGGAGGGAGTGTGGGATACATCAGAGTGTTACAGTGAGGGGTGTGAGATATATCAGAGTGTTACAGTGAGGGGTGTGGGATATATCAGAGTGTTACAGTGAGGGGTGTGGGATATATCAGAGTGTTACAGTGAGGGGTGTGGGATATATCAGAGTGTTACAGTGAGGGGTGTGGGGTGTGGGATATATCAGAGTGTTACAGTGAGGGGTGTGGGATGTATCAGAGTGTTACAGTGAGGGGTATGGGGTATATCAGAGTGTTACAGTGAGGGGTGTGGGATATATCCGAGTGTTACAGTGAGGGGTGTGGGATATATCAGAGTGTTACAGTGAGGGGTGAGGGGTATATCAGAGTGTTACAGTGAGGGGTGTGGGATATATCAGAGTGTTACAGTGAGGGGTGTGGGATATATCAGAGTGTTACAGTGAGGGGTGTGGGATATATCAGAGTGTTACAGTGAGGGGTGTGGGATATATCCGAGTGTTACAGTGAGGGGTGTGGGATATATCATAGTGTTACAGTGAGGGGTGTGGGGTATATCAGAGTGTTACAGTGAGGGGTGTGGGATATATCAGAGTGTTACAGTGAGGGGTGTGAGATATATCTGAGTGTTACAGTGAGGGGTGTGGGATATATCAGAGTGTTACAGTGAGGGGTGTGGGATATATCAGAGTGTTACAGTGAGGGGTGTGGGATATATCAGAGTGTTACAGTGAGTGGTGTGGGATATATCAGAGTGTTACAGTGAGGGGTGTGGGATATATCAGAGTGTTACAGTGAGGGGTGTGGGGTATATCAGTGTTACAGTGAGGGGTGTGGGATATATCAGGGTGTTACAGTGAGGGGTGTGGGATATATCAGAGTGTTACAGTGAGGGGTGTGGGATATATCAGAGTGTTACAGTGAGGGGTGTGGGATATATCAGAGTGTTTCAGTGAGGGGTGTGGGGTATGAGTGTTACATTCATGTAAAGTTTCATGTAAAAGCAGCAAGCCTGAGGATTGGGAGCAGTTCAGAATTCAGCAAAGGAGGACAAAGAGATTGATTAAGAGGGGAAAAATAGAGTATGAGCGTAAACTAGCAGGGAACATAAAAACTGACTGTAAAAGCTTCTATAAATATTTCAAGAGAAAAAGATTAGTGAAGACAAATGTAGGTCCCTTACAGTCAGAAATGGGGGAAATTATAATGAGGAACAAGGAAATGGCAGAACAATTAAACACATACTTTGGTTCAGTCTTCACAAAGGAGGACACAAATAACCTCCCAGAAATGTAGGGGAACCAAGGGTCTAGTGAGCGGGAGGAACTGAAGGAAATTAGTATTGGTAAAAAAATTGTGCTGGAGAAATTAATGGGACTGAAAGCCGATCAATCCCCAGGGCCTGATAATCTGCATCCCAGACGTCGCCCTGGAAATAGTGGATACATTGGTGATCATCTTCCAAAATTCTGTAGACTCTGGAACAGTTCCTACAGATTGGAGGGTAGCAAGTGTAACCCCACTATTTAAAAAAGGAGGGAGAGAAAAAACAGGGAATGACAGACCAGTTCGCCTAACATCAGTAGTAGGGAAAATGCTAGAGTCTATTATAAAAGATGTGATAACAGAACATTTAAAAAATATCAACGGGATTAGACAAAGTCAATATGGATTTATGAAAAGGAAATCACTTTCGACAAATCTACTGGAGTTTTTTGAGGATGTAACTAGTAGAATAGATAGGGGAGAACCAGTGGATGTGGTGTATTTGGATTTTCAGAAGGCTTTTGATAAGGTCCCACACAAGAGGTTAGTGTGCAAAATTAAAGCACATGGGATTGGAGGGAATACACTGGCATGGATTGAAAATTGTTTGACAGACAGGAAACAGAGAGTAGGAATAAACGGGTCTTTTTCTGGGTGACAGGCAGTGACTAGTGGGATATCGCAGGGATCAGTGCTTGGGCCCCAGCTATTCACAATATATATCAATGATTTGGATGAGGGAACCAAATGTAATATTTCCAAGTTTGCTGACGACACAAAACTAGGTGGGATCGTGAGTTGTGAGGAGGATGGAAAGAGGCTCCAATGTGATTTAGACAAGTTGGGTGAGTGGGCAAGAACATGGCAGATGCAGTATAATGTGGATAAATGTGAGGTTATCCACTTTGGTTGTAAAAACAGAAAGGCAGATTATTATCTGAATGGTGATAGATTGGGAAAAGGGGAGGTGCAACGAGACCTGGGTGTCCTTGTACACCAGTCGCTGAAAGCGAGCATTCAGGTGCAGCAAGCAGTTAGGAAGGCGAATGGTATGTTGGCCTTCATTGCAAGAGGATTTGAGTACAGGAACAGGGATGTCTTACTGCAGTTATACAGGGCCTCAGTGAGACCACATCTGGAGTATTGTGTGCAGTTTTGGTCTCCTTATCTGAGGAAGGATGTCCTTGCCATGGAGGGAGTGCAGCGAAGGTTCACCAGACTGATTCCTGGGATGGCAGGACTGACGTATGAGGAGAGATTGGGTCTGTATTCACTCGAGTTTAGAAGAATGAGAGGGGATCTCATTGAAACATATAAAATTCTGACCGGGCGAGACAGACTGGATTCAGGGAGGATGTTTCCCCTGGCTGGGGAGGTCTAGAACGAGGGGTCACAGTCTCAGGATAAGGGGTCGGACAGTTAGGACTGAGATGAGGAGAAATTTCTTCACTCAGAGGGTGGTGAACCTGTGGAATTCTCTACGACAGAAGGCAGTGGAGGCCCAAGTCACTGAATATATTTAAGAAGGAGCTGGATAGATTTCTAGACACAAAAGGCATCAAGGGGTATGGGGAGAGAGCGGGAATATGGTATTGAGATAGAGGATCGGCCATGATCGTATTGAATGGGGGAGCAGGCTCGAGGGGCCGAATGGCCTACTCCTGCTCCTATTTTCTGTGTTTCTATGTATCTGTACTGTGTCTGGGGGTCTGTGCAATGTATGGGGGGGTTTTGTGCAGTGTTTGGGGAGGTCTGAGCTGTGTCTGGTGGAGGGGGGGAGTCTGTGCTGGGTCTGGAGCGGGGGAGTCTGAGCTGTGTCTGGTGGGGGTGGGGAGTCTGAGCTGTGTCTGGTGGAGGGGGGAGTCTGTGCTGGGTCTGGAGCGGGGGAGTCTGAGCTGCGTCTGGTGGGGGTGGGGAGTCTGAGCTGGGTCTGGTGGAGTGGGGGAGTCTGTGCAGTGTCTGGTGGAGGGGGGCAGTCTGTGCTGGATCTGGTGGAGGGGGGAGTCCATGCTGGATCTGCTGGTGAGGGGGGAGGGAGAGTCTGTGCTGGCTCCTGCTGGTGTGAGAGGGGGAGGGAGAGTCTGTGCTGGGTCTGCTGGTGTGAGAGGGGGAGGGAGAGTCTGTGCTGGGTCTGCTGGTGAGAGAGGGGGAGGGAGAGTCTGTGCTGGATCTGCTGGTGTGAGGTGGAGGGAAGGGAGAGTCTGTGCTGGCTCCTGCTGGTGTGAGAGGGTGGAGGGAGAGTCTGTGCTGGATCTGCTGGTGTGAGGTGGGGGGGAGGGGGACTCTGTGCTGGATCTGCTGGTGTGTTTTTTTTAATTCGTTCACGGGATGTGGGCGTCGCTGGCGAGGCCGGCATTTATTGCCCATCCCTAACCGCCCTTGAGAAGGTGGTGGTGAGCCGCCTTCTTGAACCGCTGCAGTCCGTGTGGTGAAGGTTCTCCCACAGTGCTGTTAGGAAGGGAGTTCCAGGATTTTGACCCAGCGACGATGAAGGAACGGCCGATATATTTCCAAGTCGGGATGGTGTGTGACTCGGAGGGGGACGTGCAGGTGGTGTTGTTCCCATGTGCCTGCTGCTCTTGTCCTTCTAGGTGGTAGAGGTCGCGGGTTTGGGAGGTGCTGTCGAAGAAGCCTTGGCGAGTTGCTGCAGTGCATCCTGTGGATGGTACACACTGCGGCCACGGTGCGCCGGTGGTGAAGGGAGTGAATGTTTCGGGTGGTGGATGGGGTGCCAATCAAGCGGGCTGCTTTGTCCTGGATGGTGTCAAGCTTCTTGAGTGTTGTTGGAGCTGCACTCATCCAGGCAAGTGGAGAGTATTCCATCACACTCCTGACTTGTGCCTTGTAGATGGTGGAAAGGCTTTGGGGAGTCAGGAGGTGAGTCACTCGCCGCAGAATACCCAGCCTCTGACCTGCTCTTGTAGCCACAGTATTTATGTGGCTGGTCCAGTTAAGTTTCTGGTCAATGGTGACCCCCAGGATGTTGATGGTGGGGAATTCGGCGATGGTAATGCCGTTGAATGTCAAGGGGAGGTGGTTAGACTCTCTCTTGTTGGAGATGGTCATTGCCTGGCACTTGTCTGGCGCAAATGTTACTTGCCACTTATCAGCCCAAGCCTGGATGTTGTCCAGGTCTTGCTGCATGCGGGCACGGACTGCTTCATTATCTGAGGGGTTGCGAATGGAACTGAACACTGTGCAATCATCAGCGAACATCCCCATTTCTGACCTTATGATGGAGGGAAGGTCATTGATGAAGCAGCTGAAGATGGTTGGGCCTAGGACACTGCCCTGAGGAACTACTGCAGCAATGTCCTGGGGCTGAGATGATTGGCCTCCAACAACCACTACCATCTTCCTTTGTGCTAGGTATGACTCCAGCCACTGGAGAGTTTTCCCCCTGATTCCCATTGACTTCAATTTTACTGGGGCTCCTTGGTGCCACACTCGGTCAAATGCCGCCTCGATGTCAAGGGCAGTCACTCTCACTCACCTCTGGAATTCAGCTCTTTTGTCCATGTTTGGACCAAGGCTGTAATGAGGTCTGGAGCCGAGTGGTCCTGGCGGAACCCAAACTGAGCATCGGTGAGCAGGTTATTGGTGAGTCTGGTGGTGTGAGGGGAGGGAGAGACTTTGCTGGGTCTGGTGTGTTAGAGGGTGAGGAGGGAGGGAGAGCCTGTGCTGGGTCTGGTGTGTTAGAGGGTGAGGAGGGAGGGAGAGCCTGTGCTGGGTCTGGTGTGTTAGAGGGGGAGGACGGAGGGAGAGCCTGTGCTGGGTCTGGTGTGTTCGAGGGGGAGGAGGGAGGGAGAGCCTGTGCTGGGTCTGGTGTGTTAGAGGGTGAGGAGGGAGGGAGAGTCTGTGCTGGGTCTGGTGTGTTAGAGGGTGAGGAGGGAGGGAGAGCCTATGCTGGGTCTGGTGTGTTAGAGGGTGAGGAGGGAGGGAGAGCCTGTGCTGGGTCTGGTGTGTTGGAGGGTGAGGAGGGAGGGAGAGTCTGTGCTGGGTCTGGTGTGTTAGAGGGTGAGGAGGGAGGGAGAGTCTGTGCTGGGTCTGGTGTGTTAGAGGGTGAGGAGGGAGGGAGAGTCTGTGCTGGGTCTGGTGTGTTAGAGGGTGAGGAGGGAGGGAGAGCCTGTGCTGGGTCTGGTGTGTTAGAGGGTGAGGACGGAGGGAGAGCCTGTGCTGGGTCTGGTGTGTTAGAGGGTGAGGAGGGAGGGAGAGCCTGTGCTGGGTCTGGTGTGTTAGAGGGTGAGGAGGGAGGGAGAGCCTGTGCTGGTTCTGGTGTGTTAGAGGGTGAGGAGGGAGGGAGAGCCTGTGCTGGGTCTGCTGTGTTAGAGGGGGAGGACGGAGGGAGAGCCTGTGCTGGGTCTGGTGTGTTAGAGGGTGAGGAGGGAGGGAGAGTCTGTGCTGGGTCTGGTGTGTTAGAGGGTGAGGAGGGAGGGAGAGCCTGTGCTGGGTCTGGTGTGTTAGAGGGTGAGGAGGGAGGGAGAGCCTGTGCTGGGTCTGGTGTGTTAGAGGGTGAGGAGGGAGGGAGAGCCTGTGCTGGGTCTGGTGTGTTAGAGGGTGAGGAGGGAGGGAGAGCCTGTGCTGGGTCTGGTGTGTTAGAGGGTGAGGAGGGAGGGAGAGCCTGTGCTGGGTCTGGTGTGTTGGAGGGTGAGGAGGGAGGGAGAGTCTGTGCTGGGTCTGGTGTGTTAGAGGGTGAGGAGGGAGGGAGAGCCTGTGCTGGGTCTGCTGTGTTAGAGGGTGAGGAGGGAGGGAGAGCCTGTGCTGGGTCTGGTGTGTTAGAGGGTGAGGAGGGAGGGAGAGCCTGTGCTGGGTCTGGTGTGTTAGAGGGTGAGGAGGGAGGGAGAGTCTGTGCTGGGTCTGGTGTGTTAGAGGGTGAGGAGGGAGGGAGAGTCTGTGCTGGGTCTGGTGTGTTAGAGGGCGAGGAGGGAGGGAGAGCCTGTGCTGGGTCTGGTGTGTTAGAGGGTGAGGAGGGAGGGAGAGTCTGTGCTGGGTCTGGTGTGTTAGAGGGTGAGGAGGGAGGGAGAGCCTGTGCTGGGTCTGGTGTGTTAGAGGGTGAGGAGGGAGGGAGAGCCTGTGCTGGGTCTGGTGTGTTAGAGGGTGAGGAGGGAGGGAGAGCCTGTGCTGGGTCTGGTGTGTTAGAGGGTGAGGAGGGAGGGAGAGCCTGTGCTGGGTCTGGTGTGTTAGAGAGTGAGGAGGGAGGGAGAGCCTGTGCTGGGTCTGGTGTGTTGGAGGGTGAGGAGGGAGGGAGAGCCTGTGCTGGGTCTGGTGTGTTAGAGGGTGAGGAGGGAGGGAGAGCCTGTGCTGGGTCTGGTGTGTGAGAGGGTGAGGAGGGAGGGAGAGCCTATGCTGGGTCTGGTGTGTTGGAGGGTGAGGAGGGAGGGAGAGCCTGTGCTGGGTCTGGTGTGTTCGAGGGTGAGGAGGGAGGGAGAGCCTGTGCTGGGTCTGGTATGTTGGAGGGTGAGGAGGGACGGAGAGCCTGTGCTGGGTCTGGTGTGTTAGAGGGTGAGGAGGGAGGGAGAGCCTGTGCTGGGTCTGGTGTGTTAGAGGGTGAGGAGGGAGGGAGAGCCTGTGCTGGGTCTGCTGTGTTAGAGGGTGAGGAGGGAGGGAGAGCCTGTGCTGGGTCTGGTGTGTTAGAGGGTGAGGAGGGAGGGAGAGCCTGTGCTGGGTCTGGTGTGTTAGAGGGTGAGGAGGGAGGGAGAGCCTGTGCTGGGTCTGGTGTGTTAGAGGGTGAGGAGGGAGGGAGAGCCTGTGCTGGGTCTGGTGTGTTAGAGGGTGAGGAGGGAGGGAGAGCCTGTGCTGGGTCTGGTGTGTTAGAGAGTGAGGAGGGAGGGAGAGCCTGTGCTGGGTCTGGTGTGTTCGAGGGGGAGGAGGGAGGGAGAGTCTGTGCTGGGTCTGGTGTGTTAGAGGGTGAGGAGGGAGGGAGAGCCTCTGCTGGGTCTGGTGTGTTAGAGGGTGAGGAGGGAGGGAGAGCCTGTGCTGGGTCTGGTGTGTTAGAGGGGGAGGAGGGAGGGAGAGTCTGTGCTGGGTCTGGTGTGTTAGAGGGTGAGGAGGGAGGGAGAGCCTGTGCTGGGTCTGGTGTGTTAGAGGGTGAGGAGGGAGGGAGAGCCTGTGCTGGGTCTGGTGTGTTAGAGGGTGAGGAGGGAGGGAGAGCCTGTGCTGGGTCTGGTGTGTTAGAGGGTGAGGAGTGAGGGAGAGCCTGTGCTGGGTCTGGTGTGTTAGAGGGTGAGGAGGGAGGGAGAGCCTGTGCTGGGTCTGGTGTGTTAGAGGGTGAGGAGGGAGGGAGAGCCTGTGCTGGGTCTGGTGTGTTAGAGGGTGAGGAGGGAGGGAGAGTCTGTGCTGGGTCTGGTGTGTTAGAGGGTGAGGAGGGAGGGAGAGCCTGTGCTGGGTCTGGTGTGTTAGAGGGTGAGGAGGGAGGGAGAGCCTGTGCTGGGTCTGGTGTGTTAGAGGGTGAGGAGGGAGGGAGAGCCTGTGCTGGGTCTGGTGTGTTAGAGGGTGAGGAGTGAGGGAGAGCCTGTGCTGGGTCTGGTGTGTTAGAGGGTGAGGAGGGAGGGAGAGCCTGTGCTGGGTCTGGTGTGTTAGAGGGTGAGGAGGGAGGGAGAGCCTGTGCTGGGTCTGGTGTGTTGGAGGGTGAGGAGGGAGGGAGAGCCTGTGCTGGGTCTGGTGTGTTGGAGGGTGAGGAGGGAGGGAGAGCGTGTGCTGGGTCTGGTGTGTTAGAGGGTGAGGAGGGAGGGAGAGCCTGTGCTGGGTCTGGTGTGTTAGAGGGTGAGGAGGGAGGGAGAGCCTGTGCTGGGTCTGGTGTGTTAGAGGGTGAGGAGGGAGGGAGAGCCTATGCTGGGTCTGGTGTGTTAGAGGGTGAGGAGGGAGGGAGAGCCTGTGCTGGGTCTGGTGTGTTAGAGGGTGAGGAGGGAGGGAGAGTCTGTGCTGGGTCTGGTGTGTTAGAGGGTGAGGAGGGAGGGAGAGTCTGTGCTGGGTCTGGTGTGTTAGAGGGTGAGGAGGGAGGGAGAGCCTGTGCTGGGTCTGGTGTGTGAGAGGGTGAGGAGGGAGGGAGAGCCTGTGCTGGGTCTGGTGTGTTGGAGGGTGAGGAGGGAGGGAGAGCCTGTGCTGGGTCTGGTGTGTTGGAGGGTGAGGAGGGAGGGAGAGCCTGTGCTGGGTCTGGTGTGTGAGAGGGTGAGGAGGGAGGGAGAGCCTGTGCTGGGTCTGGTGTGTTGGAGGGTGAGGAGGGAGGGAGAGCCTGTGCTGGGTCTGGTGTGTTGGAGGGTGAGGAGGGAGGGAGAGCCTGTGCTGGGTCTGGTGTGTGAGAGGGTGAGGAGGGAGGGAGAGCCTGTGCTGGGTCTGGTGTGTTAGAGGGTGAGGAGGGAGGGAGAGCCTGTGCTGGGTCTGGTGTGTTAGAGGGTGAGGAGGGAGGGAGAGTCTGTGCTGGGTCTGCTGTGTTAGAGGGTGAGGAGGGAGGGAGAGTCTGTGCAGGGTCTGGTGTGTTAGAGGGTGAGGAGGGAGGGAGAGTCTGTGCTGGGTCTGGTGTGTTAGAGGGTGAGGAGGGAGGGAGAGTCTGTGCTGAGTCTGGTGTGTTAGAGGGTGAGGAGGGAGGGAGAGCCTGTGCTGGGTCTGGTGTGTTAGAGGGTGAGGAGGGAGGGAGAGTCTGTGCTGGGTCTGCTGGTGAGAGAGGGGGAGGGAGAGTCTGTGCTGGATCTGCTGGTGTGAGGTGGAGGGAAGGGAGAGTCTGTGCTGGCTCCTGCTGGTGTGAGAGGGTGGAGGGAGAGTCTGTGCTGGATCTGCTGGTGTGAGGTGGGGGGGAGGGGGACTCTGTGCTGGATCTGCTGGTGTGTTTTTTTAAATTCGTTCACGGGATGTGGGCGTCGCTGGCGAGGCCGGCATTTATTGCCCATCCCTAACCGCCCTTGAGAAGGTGGTGGTGAGCCGCCTTCTTGAACCGCTGCAGTCCGTGTGGTGAAGGTTCTCCCACAGTGCTGTTAGGAAGGGAGTTCCAGGATTTTGACCCAGCGACGATGAAGGAACGGCCGATATATTTCCAAGTCGGGATGGTGTGTGACTCGGAGGGGGACGTGCAGGTGGTGTTGTTCCCATGTGCCTGCTGCTCTTGTCCTTCTAGGTGGTAGAGGTCGCGGGTTTGGGAGGTGCTGTCGAAGAAGCCTTGGCGAGTTGCTACAGTGCATCCTGTGGATGGTACACACTGCGGCCACGGTGCGCCGGTGGTGAAGGGAGTGAATGTTTCGGGTGGTGGATGGGGTGCCAATCAAGCGGGCTGCTTTGTCCTGGATGGTGTCGAGCTTCTTGAGCGTTGTTGGAGCTGCACTCATCCAGGCAAGTGGAGAGTATTCCATCACACTCCTGACTTGTGCCTTGTAGATGGTGGAAAGGCTTTGGGGAGTCAGGAGGTGAGTCACTCGCCGCAGAATACCCAGCCTCTGACCTGCTCTTGTAGCCACAGTATTTATGTGGCTGGTCCAGTTAAGTTTCTGGTCAATGGTGACCCCCAGGATGTTGATGGTGGGGAATTCGGCGATGGTAATGCCGTTGAATGTCAAGGGGAGGTGGTTAGACTCTCTCTTGTTGGAGATGGTCATTGCCTGGCACTTGTCTGGCGCAAATGTTACTTGCCACTTATCAGCCCAAGCCTGGATGTTGTCCAGGTCTTGCTGCATGCGGGCACGGACTGCTTCATTATCTGAGGGGTTGCGAATGGAACTGAACACTGTGCAATCATCAGCGAACATCCCCATTTCTGACCTTATGATGGAGGGAAGGTCATTGATGAAGCAGCTGAAGATGGTTGGGCCTAGGACACTGCCCTGAGGAACTACTGCAGCAATGTCCTGGGGCTGAGATGATTGGCCTCCAACAACCACTACCATCTTCCTTTGTGCTAGGTATGACTCCAGCCACTGGAGAGTTTTCCCCCTGATTCCCATTGACTTCAATTTTACTGGGGCTCCTTGGTGCCACACTCGGTCAAATGCCGCCTCGATGTCAAGGGCAGTCACTCTCACTCACCTCTGGAATTCAGCTCTTTTGTCCATGTTTGGACCAAGGCTGTAATGAGGTCTGGAGCCGAGTGGTCCTGGCGGAACCCAAACTGAGCATCGGTGAGCAGGTTATTGGTGAGTCTGGTGGTGTGAGGGGAGGGAGAGACTTTGCTGGGTCTGGTGTGTTAGAGGGTGAGGAGGGAGGGAGAGCCTGTGCTGGGTCTGGTGTGTTAGAGGGTGAGGAGGGAGGGAGAGCCTGTGCTGGGTCTGGTGTGTTAGAGGGGGAGGACGGAGGGAGAGCCTGTGCTGGGTCTGGTGTGTTCGAGGGGGAGGAGGGAGGGAGAGCCTGTGCTGGGTCTGGTGTGTTAGAGGGTGAGGAGGGAGGGAGAGTCTGTGCTGGGTCTGGTGTGTTAGAGGGTGAGGAGGGAGGGAGAGCCTGTGCTGGGTCTGGTGTGTTAGAGGGTGAGGAGGGAGGGAGAGCCTGTGCTGGGTCTGGTGTGTTGGAGGGTGAGGAGGGAGGGAGAGTCTGTGCTGGGTCTGGTGTGTTAGAGGGTGAGGAGGGAGGGAGAGTCTGTGCTGGGTCTGGTGTGTTAGAGGGTGAGGAGGGAGGGAGAGTCTGTGCTGGGTCTGGTGTGTTAGAGGGTGAGGAGGGAGGGAGAGCCTGTGCTGGGTCTGGTGTGTTAGAGGGTGAGGACGGAGGGAGAGCCTGTGCTGGGTCTGGTGTGTTAGAGGGTGAGGAGGGAGGGAGAGCCTGTGCTGGGTCTGGTGTGTTAGAGGGTGAGGAGGGAGGGAGAGCCTGTGCTGGTTCTGGTGTGTTAGAGGGTGAGGAGGGAGGGAGAGCCTGTGCTGGGTCTGCTGTGTTAGAGGGGGAGGACGGAGGGAGAGCCTGTGCTGGGTCTGGTGTGTTAGAGGGTGAGGAGGGAGGGAGAGTCTGTGCTGGGTCTGGTGTGTTAGAGGGTGAGGAGGGAGGGAGAGCCTGTGCTGGGTCTGGTGTGTTAGAGGGTGAGGAGGGAGGGAGAGCCTGTGCTGGGTCTGGTGTGTTAGAGGGTGAGGAGGGAGGGAGAGCCTGTGCTGGGTCTGGTGTGTTAGAGGGTGAGGAGGGAGGGAGAGCCTGTGCTGGGTCTGGTGTGTTAGAGGGTGAGGAGGGAGGGAGAGCCTGTGCTGGGTCTGGTGTGTTGGAGGGTGAGGAGGGAGGGAGAGTCTGTGCTGGGTCTGGTGTGTTAGAGGGTGAGGAGGGAGGGAGAGCCTGTGCTGGGTCTGCTGTGTTAGAGGGTGAGGAGGGAGGGAGAGCCTGTGCTGGGTCTGGTGTGTTAGAGGGTGAGGAGGGAGGGAGAGCCTGTGCTGGGTCTGGTGTGTTAGAGGGTGAGGAGGGAGGGAGAGTCTGTGCTGGGTCTGGTGTGTTAGAGGGTGAGGAGGGAGGGAGAGTCTGTGCTGGGTCTGGTGTGTTAGAGGGCGAGGAGGGAGGGAGAGCCTGTGCTGGGTCTGGTGTGTTAGAGGGTGAGGAGGGAGGGAGAGTCTGTGCTGGGTCTGGTGTGTTAGAGGGTGAGGAGGGAGGGAGAGCCTGTGCTGGGTCTGGTGTGTTAGAGGGTGAGGAGGGAGGGAGAGCCTGTGCTGGGTCTGGTGTGTTAGAGGGTGAGGAGGGAGGGAGAGCCTGTGCTGGGTCTGGTGTGTTAGAGGGTGAGGAGGGAGGGAGAGCCTGTGCTGGGTCTGGTGTGTTAGAGAGTGAGGAGGGAGGGAGAGCCTGTGCTGGGTCTGGTGTGTTGGAGGGTGAGGAGGGAGGGAGAGCCTGTGCTGGGTCTGGTGTGTTAGAGGGTGAGGAGGGAGGGAGAGCCTGTGCTGGGTCTGGTGTGTGAGAGGGTGAGGAGGGAGGGAGAGCCTATGCTGGGTCTGGTGTGTTGGAGGGTGAGGAGGGAGGGAGAGCCTGTGCTGGGTCTGGTGTGTTCGAGGGTGAGGAGGGAGGGAGAGCCTGTGCTGGGTCTGGTATGTTGGAGGGTGAGGAGGGACGGAGAGCCTGTGCTGGGTCTGGTGTGTTAGAGGGTGAGGAGGGAGGGAGAGCCTGTGCTGGGTCTGGTGTGTTAGAGGGTGAGGAGGGAGGGAGAGCCTGTGCTGGGTCTGCTGTGTTAGAGGGTGAGGAGGGAGGGAGAGCCTGTGCTGGGTCTGGTGTGTTAGAGGGTGAGGAGGGAGGGAGAGCCTGTGCTGGGTCTGGTGTGTTAGAGGGTGAGGAGGGAGGGAGAGCCTCTGCTGGGTCTGGTGTGTTAGAGGGTGAGGAGGGAGGGAGAGCCTGTGCTGGGTCTGGTGTGTTAGAGGGGGAGGAGGGAGGGAGAGTCTGTGCTGGGTCTGGTGTGTTAGAGGGTGAGGAGGGAGGGAGAGCCTGTGCTGGGTCTGGTGTGTTAGAGGGTGAGGAGGGAGGGAGAGCCTGTGCTGGGTCTGGTGTGTTAGAGGGTGAGGAGGGAGGGAGAGCCTGTGCTGGGTCTGGTGTGTTAGAGGGTGAGGAGTGAGGGAGAGCCTGTGCTGGGTCTGGTGTGTTAGAGGGTGAGGAGGGAGGGAGAGCCTGTGCTGGGTCTGGTGTGTTAGAGGGTGAGGAGGGAGGGAGAGCCTGTGCTGGGTCTGGTGTGTTAGAGGGTGAGGAGGGAGGGAGAGTCTGTGCTGGGTCTGGTGTGTTAGAGGGTGAGGAGGGAGGGAGAGCCTGTGCTGGGTCTGGTGTGTTAGAGGGTGAGGAGGGAGGGAGAGCCTGTGCTGGGTCTGGTGTGTTAGAGGGTGAGGAGGGAGGGAGAGCCTGTGCTGGGTCTGGTGTGTTAGAGGGTGAGGAGTGAGGGAGAGCCTGTGCTGGGTCTGGTGTGTTAGAGGGTGAGGAGGGAGGGAGAGCCTGTGCTGGGTCTGGTGTGTTAGAGGGTGAGGAGGGAGGGAGAGCCTGTGCTGGGTCTGGTGTGTTGGAGGGTGAGGAGGGAGGGAGAGCCTGTGCTGGGTCTGGTGTGTTGGAGGGTGAGGAGGGAGGGAGAGCGTGTGCTGGGTCTGGTGTGTTAGAGGGTGAGGAGGGAGGGAGAGCCTGTGCTGGGTCTGGTGTGTTAGAGGGTGAGGAGGGAGGGAGAGCCTGTGCTGGGTCTGGTGTGTTAGAGGGTGAGGAGGGAGGGAGAGCCTATGCTGGGTCTGGTGTGTTAGAGGGTGAGGAGGGAGGGAGAGCCTGTGCTGGGTCTGGTGTGTTAGAGGGTGAGGAGGGAGGGAGAGTCTGTGCTGGGTCTGGTGTGTTAGAGGGTGAGGAGGGAGGGAGAGTCTGTGCTGGGTCTGGTGTGTTAGAGGGTGAGGAGGGAGGGAGAGCCTGTGCTGGGTCTGGTGTGTGAGAGGGTGAGGAGGGAGGGAGAGCCTGTGCTGGGTCTGGTGTGTTGGAGGGTGAGGAGGGAGGGAGAGCCTGTGCTGGGTCTGGTGTGTTGGAGGGTGAGGAGGGAGGGAGAGCCTGTGCTGGGTCTGGTGTGTGAGAGGGTGAGGAGGGAGGGAGAGCCTGTGCTGGGTCTGGTGTGTTGGAGGGTGAGGAGGGAGGGAGAGCCTGTGCTGGGTCTGGTGTGTTGGAGGGTGAGGAGGGAGGGAGAGCCTGTGCTGGGTCTGGTGTGTGAGAGGGTGAGGAGGGAGGGAGAGCCTGTGCTGGGTCTGGTGTGTTAGAGGGTGAGGAGGGAGGGAGAGCCTGTGCTGGGTCTGGTGTGTTAGAGGGTGAGGAGGGAGGGAGAGTCTGTGCTGGGTCTGCTGTGTTAGAGGGTGAGGAGGGAGGGAGAGTCTGTGCAGGGTCTGGTGTGTTAGAGGGTGAGGAGGGAGGGAGAGTCTGTGCTGGGTCTGGTGTGTTAGAGGGTGAGGAGGGAGGGAGAGTCTGTGCTGAGTCTGGTGTGTTAGAGGGTGAGGAGGGAGGGAGAGCCTGTGCTGGGTCTGGTGTGTTAGAGGGTGAGGAGGGAGGGAGAGTCTGTGCTGGGTCTGGTGTGTTAGAGAGTGAGGAGGGAGGGAGAGCCTGTGCTGGGTCTGGTGTGTTAGAGGGTGAGGAGGGAGGGAGAGCCTGTGCTGGGTCTGGTGTGTTAGAGGGTGAGGAGGGAGGGAGAGCCTGTGCTGGGTCTGGTGTGTTAGAGGGTGAGGAGGGAGGGAGAGCCTGTGCTGGGTCTGGTGTGTTAGAGGGTGAGGAGGGAGGGAGAGTCTGTGCTGGGTCTGGTGTGTTAGAGGGTGATGAGGGAGGGAGAGCCTGTGCTGGGTCTGGTGTGTTGGAGGGTGAGGAGGGAGGGAGAGTCTGTGCTGGGTCTGGTGTGTTAGAGGGTGAGGAGGGACGGAGAGCCTGTGCTGGGTCTGGTGTGTGAGAGGGTGAGGAGGGAGGGAGAGCCTGTGCTGGGTCTGGTGTGTTAGAGGGTGAGGAGGGAGGGAGAGCCTGTGCTGGGTCTGGTGTGTTAGAGGGTGAGGAGGGAGGGAGAGCCTGTGCTGGGTCTGGTGTGTTAGAGGGTGAGGAGGGAGGGAGAGACTGTGCTGGGTCTGGTGTGTTGGAGGGTGAGGAGGGAGGGAGAGCCTGTGCTGGGTCTGGTGTGTTAGAGGGTGAGGAGGGAGGGAGAGCCTGTGCTGGGTCTGGTGTGTTGGAGGGTGAGGAGGGAGGGAGAGCCTGTGCTGGGTCTGCTGTGTTAGAGGGTGAGGAGGGAGGGAGAGCGTGTGCTGGGTCTGGTGTGTTAGAGGGTGAGGAGGGAGGGAGAGCCTGTGCTGGGTCTGGTGTGTTAGAGGGTGAGGAGGGAGGGAGAGCCTGTGCTGGGTCTGGTGTGTTAGAGGGTGAGGAGGGAGGGAGAGCCTATGCTGGGTCTGGTGTGTTAGAGGGTGAGGAGGGAGGGAGAGCCTGTGCTGGGTCTGGTGTGTTAGAGGGTGAGGAGGGAGGGAGAGTCTGTGCTGGGTCTGGTGTGTTAGAGGGTGAGGAGGGAGGGAGAGTCTGTGCTGGGTCTGGTGTGTTAGAGGGTGAGGAGGGAGGGAGAGCCTGTGCTGGGTCTGGTGTGTTCGAGGGTGAGGAGGGAGGGAGAGCCTGTGCTGGGTCTGGTGTGTTGGAGGGTGAGGAGGGAGGGAGAGCCTGTGCTGGGTCTGGTGTGTTGGAGGGTGAGGAGGGAGGGAGAGCCTGTGCTGGGTCTGGTGTGTGAGAGGGTGAGGAGGGAGGGAGAGCCTGTGCTGGGTCTGGTGTGTTGGAGGGTGAGGAGGGAGGGAGAGCCTGTGCTGGGTCTGGTGTGTTGGAGGGTGAGGAGGGAGGGAGAGCCTGTGCTGGGTCTGGTGTGTGAGAGGGTGAGGAGGGAGGGAGAGCCTGTGCTGGGTCTGGTGTGTTAGAGGGTGAGGAGGGAGGGAGAGCCTGTGCTGGGTCTGGTGTGTTAGAGGGTGAGGAGGGAGGGAGAGTCTGTGCTGGGTCTGCTGTGTTAGAGGGTGAGGAGGGAGGGAGAGTCTGTGCAGGGTCTGGTGTGTTAGAGGGTGAGGAGGGAGGGAGAGTCTGTGCTGGGTCTGGTGTGTTAGAGGGTGAGGAGGGAGGGAGAGTCTGTGCTGGGTCTGGTGTGTTAGAGGGTGAGGAGGGAGGGAGAGTCTGTGCAGGGTCTGGTGTGTTAGAGGGTGAGGAGGGAGGGAGAGACTGTGCTGAGTCTGGTGTGTTAGAGGGTGAGGAGGGAGGGAGAGCCTGTGCTGGGTCTGGTGTGTTAGAGGGTGAGGAGGGAGGGAGAGTCTGTGCTGGGTCTGCTGTGTTAGAGGGTGAGGAGGGAGGGAGAGCCTGTGCTGGGTCTGGTGTGTTAGAGGGTGATGAGGGAGGGAGAGCCTGTGCTGGGTCTGGTGTGTTGGAGGGTGAGGAGGGAGGGAGAGTCTGTGCTGGGTCTGGTGTGTTAGAGGGTGAGGAGGGACGGAGAGCCTGTGCTGGGTCTGGTGTGTGAGAGGGTGAGGAGGGAGGGAGAGCCTGTGCTGGGTCTGGTGTGTTAGAGGGTGAGGAGGGAGGGAGAGCCTGTGCTGGGTCTGGTGTGTTAGAGGGTGAGGAGGGAGGGAGAGCCTGTGCTGGGTCTGGTGTGTTAGAGGGTGAGGAGGGAGGGAGAGACTGTGCTGGGTCTGGTGTGTTGGAGGGTGAGGAGGGAGGGAGAGCCTGTGCTGGGTCTGGTGTGTTAGAGGGTGAGGAGGGAGGGAGAGCCTGTGCTGGGTCTGGTGTGTTAGAGGGTGAGGAGGGAGGGAGAGCCTGTGCTGGGTCTGGTGTGTTAGAGGGTGAGGAGGGAGGGAGAGACTGTGCTGGGTCTGGTGTGTTGGAGGGTGAGGAGGGAGGGAGAGTCTGTGCTGGGTCTGGTGTGTTAGAGGGTGAGGAGGGAGGGAGAGTCTGTGCTGGGTCTGGTGTGTTAGAGGGTGAGGAGGGAGGGAGTGTCTGTGCTGGGTCTGGTGTGTTAGAGGGTGAGGAGGGAGGGAGAGCCTGTGCTGGGTCTGGTGTGTTAGAGGGGGAGGAGGGAGGGAGAGCCTGTGCTGGGTCTGGTGTGTTAGAGGGTGAGGAGGGAGGGAGAGTCTGTGCTGGGTCTGGTGTGTTGGAGGGTGAGGAGGGAGGGAGAGCCTGTGCTGGGTCTGGTGTGTTAGAGGGTGAGGAGGGAGGGAGAGCCTGTGCTGGGTCTGGTGTGTTAGAGGGTGAGGAGGGAGGGAGAGGCTGTGCTGGGTCTGGTGTGTTAGAGGGTGAGGAGGGAGGGAGAGTCTGTGCTGGGTCTGGTGTGTTAGAGGGTGAGGAGGGAGGGAGAGTCTGTGCTGGGTCTGGTGTGTTAGAGGGTGAGGAGGGAGGGAGAGTCTGTGCAGGGTCTGGTGTGTTAGAGGGTGAGGAGGGAGGGAGAGCCTGTGCTGGGTCTGGTGTGTTAGAGGGTGAGGAGGGAGGGAGAGCCTGTGCTGGGTCTGGTGTGTTAGAGGGTGAGGAGGGAGGGAGAGTCTGTGCTGGGTCTGGTGTGTTAGAGGGTGAGGAGGGAGGGAGAGCCTGTGCTGGGTCTGGTGTGTTAGAGGGTGAGGAGGGAGGGAGAGTCTGTGCTGGGTCTGCTGTGTTAGAGGGTGAGGAGGGAGGGAGAGTCTGTGCTGGGTCTGGTGTGTTAGAGGGTGAGGAGGGAGGGAGAGCCTGTGCTGGGTCTGGTGTGTTGGAGGGTGAGGAGGGAGGGAGAGTCTGTGCTGGGTCTGGTGTGTTAGAGGGTGAGGAGGGACGGAGAGCCTGTGCTGGGTCTGGTGTGTTAGAGGGTGAGGAGGGAGGGAGAGCCTGTGCTGGGTCTGGTGTGTGTTGGAGGGTGAGGAGGGAGGGAGAGCCTGTGCTGGGTCTGGTGTGTTAGAGGGTGAGGAGGGAGGGAGAGCCTGTGCTGGGTCTGGTGTGTTAGAGGGTGAGGAGGGAGGGAGAGACTGTGCTGGGTCTGGTGTGTTGGAGGGTGAGGAGGGAGGGAGAGCCTGTGCTGGGTCTGGTGTGTTAGAGGGTGAGGAGGGAGGGAGAGCCTGTGCTGGGTCTGGTGTGTTAGAGGGTGAGGAGGGAGGGAGAGCCTGTGCTGGGTCTGGTGTGTTAGAGGGTGAGGAGGGAGGGAGAGACTGTGCTGGGTCTGGTGTGTTGGAGGGTGAGGAGGGAGGGAGAGTCTGTGCTGGGTCTGGTGTGTTAGAGGGTGAGGAGGGAGGGAAAGTCTGTGCTGGGTCTGGTGTGTTAGAGGGTGAGGAGGGAGGGAGAGCCTGTGCTGGGTCTGGTGTGTTAGAGGGTCAGGAGGGAGGGAGAGCCTGTGCTGGGTCTGGTGTGTTAGAGGGTGAGGAGGGAGGGAGAGCCTGTGCTGGGTCTGGTGTGTTAGAGGGTGAGGAGGGAGGGAGAGTCTGTGCTGGGTCTGCTGTGTTAGAGGGTGAGGAGGGAGGGAGAGTCTGTGCAGGGTCTGGTGTGTTAGAGGGTGAGGAGGGAGGGAGAGTCTGTGCTGGGTCTGGTGTGTTAGAGGGTGAGGAGGGAGGGAGAGTCTGTGCTGGGTCTGGTGTGGTAGAGGGTGAGGAGGGAGGGAGAGTCTGTGCAGGGTCTGGTGTGTTAGCGGGTGAGGAGGGAGGGAGAGCCTGTGCTGGGTCTGGTGTGTTAGAGGGTGAGGAGGGAGGGAGAGCCTGTGCTGGGTCTGGTGTGTTAGAGGGTGAGGAGGGAGGGAGAGTCTGTGCTGGGTCTGCTGTGTTAGAGGGTGAGGAGGGAGGGAGAGTCTGTGCTGGGTCTGGTGAGTTAGAGGGTGAGGAGGGAGGGAGAGCCTGTGCTGGGTCTGGTGTGTTGGAGGGTGAGGAGGGAGGGAGAGTCTGTGCAGGGTCTGGTGTGTTAGAGGGTGAGGAGGGACGGAGAGCCTGAGCTGGGTCTGGTGTGTTAGAGGGTGAGGAGGGAGGGAGAGCCTGTGCTGGGTCTGGTGTGTTAGAGGGTGAGGAGGGAGGGAGAGCCTGTGCTGGGTCTGGTGTGTTAGAGGGTGAGGAGGGAGGGAGAGCCTGTGCTGGGTCTGGTGTGTTAGAGGGTGAGGAGGGAGGGAGAGACTGTGCTGGGTCTGGTGTGTTGGAGGGTGAGGAGGGAGGGAGAGCCTGTGCTGGGTCTGGTGTGTTAGAGGGTGAGGAGGGAGGGAGAGCCTGTGCTGGGTCTGGTGTGTTAGAGGGTGAGGAGGGAGGGAGAGCCTGTGCTGGGTCTGGTGTGTTGGAGGGTGAGGAGGGAGGGAGAGCCTGTGCTGGGTCTGGTGTGTTAGAGGGTGAGGAGGGAGGGAGAGCCTGTGCTGGGTCTGGTGTGTTAGAGGGTGAGGAGGGAGGGAGAGCCTGTGCTGGGTCTGGTGTGTTAGAGGGTGAGGAGGGAGGGAGAGCCTGTGCTGGGTCTGGTGTGTTAGAGGGTGAGGAGGGAGGGAGAGCCTGTGCTGGGTCTGGTGTGTTAGAGGGTGAGGAGGGAGGGAGAGCCTGTGCTGGGTCTGGTGTGTTAGAGGGTGAGGAGGGAGGGAGAGCCTGTGCTGGGTCTGGTGTGTTAGAGGGTGAGGAGGGAGGGAGAGCCTGTGCTGGGTCTGGTGTGTTAGAGGGTGAGGAGGGAGGGAGAGCCTGTGCTGGGTCTGGTGTGTTAGAGGGTGAGGAGGGAGGGAGAGCCTGTGCTGGGTCTGGTGTGTTGGAGGGTGAGGATGGAGGGAGAGTCTGTGCTGGGTCTGGTGTGTTAGAGGGTGAGGAGGGAGGGAGAGCCTGTGCTGGGTCTGGTGTGTTAGAGGGTGAGGAGGGAGGGAGAGCCTGTGCTGGGTCTGGTGTGTTAGAGGGTGAGGAGGGAGGGAGAGCCTGTGCTGGGTCTGGTGTGTTGGAGGGTGAGGAGGGAGGGAGAGCCTGTGCTGGGTCTGGTGTGTTAGAGGGTGAGGAGGGAGGGAGAGTCTGTGCTGGGTCTGGTGTGTTAGAGGGTGAGGAGGGAGGGAGAGCCTGTGCTGGGTCTGGTGTGTTGGAGGGTGAGGAGGGAGGGAGAGCCTGTGCTGGGTCTGGTGTGTTAGAGGGTGAGGAGGGAGGGAGAGCCTGTGCTGGGTCTGGTGTGTTAGAGGGTGAGGAGGGAGGGAGAGCCTGTGCTGGGTCTGGTGTGTTAGAGGGTGAGGAGGGAGGGAGAGCCTGTGCTGGGTCTGGTGTGTTAGAGGGTGAGGAGGGAGGGAGAGCCTGTGCTGGGTCTGGTGTGTTAGAGGGTGAGGAGGGAGGGAGAGCCTGTGCTGGGTCTGGTGTGTTAGAGGGTGAGGAGGGAGGGAGAGCCTGTGCTGGGTCTGGTGTGTTGGAGGGTGAGGAGGGAGGGAGAGCCTGTGCTGGGTCTGGTGTGTTAGAGGGTGAGGAGGGAGGGAGAGTCTGTGCTGGGTCTGGTGTGTTAGAGGGTGAGGAGGGAGGGAGAGCCTGTGCTGGGTCTGGTGTGTTGGAGGGTGAGGAGGGAGGGAGAGCCTGTGCTGGGTCTGGTGTGTTAGAGGGTGAGGAGGGAGGGAGAGCCTGTGCTGGGTCTGGTGTGTTAGAGGGTGAGGAGGGAGGGAGAGCCTGTGCTGGGTCTGGTGTGTTAGAGGGTGAGGAGGGAGGGAGAGCCTGTGCTGGGTCTGGTGTGTTAGAGGGTGAGGAGGGAGGGAGAGTCTGTGCTGGGTCTGGTGTGTTGGAGGGTGAGGAGGGAGGGAGAGTCTGTGCTGGGTCTGGTGTGTTAGAGGGTGAGGAGGGAGGGAGAGTCTGTGCTGGGTCTGGTGTGTTAGAGGGTGAGGAGGGAGGGAGAGCCTGTGCTGGGTCTGGTGTGTTAGAGGGTGAGGAGGGAGGGAGAGCCTGTGCTGGGTCTGGTGTGTTAGAGGGTGAGGAGGGAGGGAGAGCCTGTGCTGGGTCTGGTGTGTTGGAGGGTGAGGAGGGAGGGAGAGCCTGTGCTGGGTCTGGTGTGTTGGAGGGTGAGGAGGGAGGGAGAGCCTGTGCTGGGTCTGGTGTGTTAGAGGGTGAGGAGGGAGGGAGAGCCTGTGCTGGGTCTGGTGTGTTAGAGGGTGAGGAGGGAGGGAGAGCCTGTGCTGGGTCTGGTGTGTTGGAGGGTGAGGAGGGAGGGAGAGCCTGTGCTGGGTCTGGTGTGTTAGAGGGTGAGGAGGGAGGGAGAGCCTGTGCTGGGTCTGGTGTGTTAGAGGGTGAGGAGGGAGGGAGAGACTGTGCTGGGTCTGGTGTGTTGGAGGGTGAGGAGGGAGGGAGAGCCTGTGCTGGGTCTGGTGTGTTAGAGGGTGAGGAGGGAGGGAGAGCCTGTGCTGGGTCTGGTGTGTTAGAGGGTGAGGAGGGAGGGAGAGCCTGTGCTGGGTCTGGTGTGTTGGAGGGTGAGGAGGGAGGGAGAGCCTGTGCTGGGTCTGGTGTGTTGGAGGGTGAGGAGGGAGGGAGAGCCTGTGCTGGGTCTGCTGGTTTGAGCTGGGGAGGGAGCAGCCTGCAGTTCCCCGGACCGGCCGCTGTTGCGGGAGTTGGCGCTGCCGGGGGCGCGCACGGGCGCCTGGGCCGCTCCTGTCGGCGGCGGGGGCGCGCCCGGCGGCTCTTTAGCGGCGGGGGCGCGCCGGACCCTCGAGTGCGCGCTCGGCGGCGGGGACCCGCGTCGAGGAGAATGGGTGAGTGAGTGTTATAACCTGGGGGGGGGGAGGGGTGAGTGAGTGTTATAACCCGGGGGGGGGGGGGGGGAGGGTGAGTGAGTGTTATAACCCGGGGGGGGGAGGGGTGAGTGTGTGTTATAACCCGGGGGGGGAGGGGTGAGTGAGTGTTATAACCCGGGGGGGGAGGGGTGAGTGTGTGTTATAACCCGGGGGGGGGGGGGGGGAGGGTGAGTGAGTGTTATAACCCGGGGGGGGGAGGGGTGAGTGTGTGTTATAACCCGGGGGGGGGGAGGGGTGAGTGAGTGTTATAACCCGGGGGGGGAGGGGTGAGTGTGTGTTATAACCCGGGGGGGGGGGGGGGGGAGGGTGAGTGAGTGTTATAACCCGGGGGGGGGAGGGGTGAGTGTGTGTTATAACCCGGGGGGGGGGAGGGGTGAGTGAGTGTTATAACCCGGGGGGGGAGGGGTGAGTGAGTGTTATAACCCGGGGGGGGAGGGGTGAGTGAGTGTTATAACCCGGGGGGGGAGGGGTGAGTGAGTGTTATAACCCGGGGGGGGGGAGGGGTGAGTGAGTGTTATAACCCGGGGGGGGAGGGGTGAGTGAGTGTTATAACCCGGGGGAGGAGGGGTGAGTGAGTGTTATAACCCGGGGGGGGGGAGGGGTGAGTGAGTGTTATAACCCGGGGGAGGAGGGGTGAGTGTGTGTTATAACCCGGGGGGGGAGGGGTGAGTGAGTGTTATAACCCGGGGGGGGAGGGGGGGGGTGAGTGAGTGTTATAACCCGGGGGGAGGGGTGAGTGAGTGTTATAACCCGGGGGGGGAGGGGAGGGGAGGGGTGAGTGAGTGTTATAACCCGGGGGGGGGAGGGGTGAGTGAGTGTTATAACCCGGGGGGGGAGGGGAGGGGAGGGGTGAGTGAGTGTTATAACCCGGGGGGGGAGGGGAGGGGAGGGGTGAGTGAGTGTTATAACCCGGGGGGGGGAGGGGTGAGTGAGTGTTATAACCCGGGGGGGGGGGAGGGTTGAGTGAGTGTTATAACCCGGGGGGGGAGGGGTGAGTGAGTGAGTGTTATAACCCGGGGGGGGAGGGGGGGGGTGAGTGAGTGTTATAACCCGGGGGGGGGGGAGGGGTGAGTGAGTGTTATAACCCGGGGGGGGGGGGGGGAGGGGTGAGTGAGTGAGTGTTATAACCCGGGGGGGGGGGGGAGGGGTGAGTGAGTGTTATAACCCGGGGGGGGGGGGGGAGGGGTGAGTGAGTGTTATAACCCGGGGGGGGAGGGGGGGGGGTGAGTGAGTGTTATAACCCGGGGGGGGGGGGGAGGGGTGAGTGAGTGTTATAACCCGGGGGGGGAGGGGGGGGGGTGAGTGAGTGTTATAACCCGGGGGGGGGGGGGGGGGGTGAGTGAGTGTTATAACCCGGGGGGGGGGGGGGGGTGAGTGAGTGTTATAACCCGGGGGGGGAGGGGAGGGGAGGGGGTGAGTGAGTGTTATAACCCGGGGGGGAGGGGAGGGAGGGGTGAGTGAGTGTTATAACCCGGGGGGGGAGGGGAGGGGAGGGGTGAGTGAGTGTTATAACCCGGGGGGGGAGGGGAGGGGAGGGGTGAGTGAGTGTTATAACCCGGGGGGGGGAGGGGGGAGTGAGTGTTATAACCGAGGGGGGGAGGGGTGAGTGAGTGTTATAACCCGGGGGGGGGGGGGAGGGGTGAGTGAGTGTTATAACCCGGGGGGGGGGAGGGGTGAGTGAGTGTTATAACCCGGGGGGGGGGGAGGGGGTGAGTGAGTGTTATAACCCGGGGGGGGGGGGGAGGGGTGAGTGAGTGTTATAACCCGGGGGGGAGGGGGTGAGTGAGTGTTATAACCCGGGGGAGGGGTGAGTGAGTGTTATAACCCGGGGGGGGGAGGGGGAGGGGAGGGGTGAGTGAGTGA